>NW_024103498.1:32121-64898 GCF_003945595.2 Pipra filicauda | reverse complement strand
CCTTCAAAACGGCCTCTCCCACCAGGCTCTGCCGGGGGGATTTGTCCCCCGGGCTCTCCGTCCTCACCTCGGGGCCTGGGGCAGGAAGCAAGAAGGACAGGCAGGGGATTTGCCTCCGGCCCACAGGGAAGGCCAAGGACATCCCCCCAACTCCGGCCCCGGCAGGACGGCCACAAAAGACAAAAGACCGACCCAAAGGGGCACTGACTTCCTCCTCACCTGCCTGGGGGGCCCAAGGCATCTTCCTCTTCCTCGCAACCTCCTCCTCCATCCGCCCAAGCTTTGGGAAGAACAAATCCTGATGGGGGGAAAACAAGGGCTGAGCGCGTTGGCTTGGGGGTTCCTCCTGCCCAAGTCCATCTCTAGAACTCACCGGGCATCCTGTGACCATAAAAACCTCCAAAACACCAAGATTCAGTCCAGAAAAACCCAAACCACCCAGATTCAAGCAAAAAAGCCCTCAGAAATAGCAAGAAGTCCACCACCTTCCAAAACCTGAAATTCAGCCAAACAGTACTCCAAAATATGAGGATTACCCAAAAAATATCTCCCAGGAGTTCCCTCTCTGTGGTCTCTCCTTTCTGGGGTTCGGAGGGTCTCCCCTGTCTGTCATGTTGGGGGTTCCACTTAGGGATGCTGGGAGTGTTTGGGGTCCCAAGGGTCCCTTCTCCTCTGACTTTCGCATTTGGGTGCCGCATTCCCAGACATTCCCCCTCTCCAGGTTCTCCACTCTGTTTTCTCAGGGATCCCAGGGGTCCGCACTGTCCAGGTTTGTCCTTCTCTGTGCCCCCCGTTTCAGGCTTCTGGGGGTCCCAGGGCTCCTCCCTCTTCGTGCTCCCCCCTCCAGGCTGCCGGGGGTCCCCCAGCTCCGCCATCGCCCCGCTCCGCCCTCCACACTCGGCAGCTCCCGGGCTCCACACCCACCCCCGGCACTCCCGGGGGGCCCCAAACCCGCTGTGTCCCCCCCGCCGGCACCGGGCTGACAATGGAGCCGGCGGGGCCTGACCCAGTAACACCAACCCCCACCGTGGGGGGGGACCCACACAAGGGCCGGCTGTGCCCAAGGCACCCAAACAGCCCCACAGGCGGGGGGACACCAGAGGCTTCCCCAGGGCAACAAGAGCAGGGAGCGGATCGGGCCCCTGACACGTGGGCGGGCTCTGGGTTCAGCCTGACCAGGGGCAATTTGGCACCAACAGCACAGCCCCAACTCCTGGCTCAGCACAGGGGGCCCGAGCTCCCCCCTCTCTCCAGCCTCCACCGCTCTAAAAGGATCAAGTCATGGGGACAACAAGGCACCCCCACTGCACATCCACTCCCACTCTCCCTCCTCCCCCTAGTCCCCCCTCTCCCACCGCTTTCCCGGGTTGTCCTCCAGTGTGGATGTGCTTGTGCTGGATCAGGTGAGAGCTTCGGCTAAAGGTCTTCCCACACTCCCCACACTTGTAGGGCCTCTCCTCAGTGTGGATGTGCTGGTGGGTGACGAGGTTGGAGTTCCGCTTGAATCCCTTCCCACAGGCGGTGCAGCGGAAGGGCCTCTCATCCGTGTGTGTCTGCTCATGCAGGAGGAGATTGGAGCTGGTCCGAAACCTCTTCCCACATTTCAAGCACTTGTAGGGCCGTTCTCCAGTGTGGATGTGACGGTGGGTGCAGAGATTGGAGCTACGGTTAAAGCTCTTCCCACATTCCCCACACGTGTAAGGACGTTCCCCAGTGTGGATGTGCTGGTGTTGGAGCAGGGCAGAGCTACGGTTGAAGCTCTTCCCACATTCCAAGCACCTGAAGGGCTTCTCCCTGCTTAGAGGTTGCTCAGGGACCACCAGGTTGGAGCTCCAGTTCAAGCTCCAGCCACCTTCCCGGCACAGGCTGGCTCTTTCCTCCTCAGAGTACCCTGGGCTGGCTTTGGAGCCCCTCCTGCGGGGGGATCTCCGGCCCTTTTCCTCCCCGCTGCCTTCCTGCGCCGGGGAGCCCTTCAAAACGGCCTCTCCCACCAGGGTCTCACGGGGGGATTTGTCCTCCGGGCTCTCCGTCTTCACCTCGGGGCCTGGGGCAGGAAGCAAGAAGGACAGGCAGGGGATTTGCCTCCGGCCCACAGGGAAGGCCAAGGACATCCCCCCAACTCCGGCCCCGGCAGGACGGCGGCGCCAGCGGGGTTGTCCTGCAGCCGGGGCCATGCTCGGCTGACAGAGCCAGCACAACACCCGCCCAAAGGGACACTGACTTCCTCCTCACCTGCCTGGGGGGACCAAGGCATCTTCCTCTTCCTCACAGCCTCCTCCTCCATCCGCCCAAGCTTTGGGAAGGACAAATCCTGATGGGGGGGAAAACAAGGGCTGAGCGCGTTGGCTTGGGGGTTCCTCCTGCCCAAGTCCATCTCTAGAGCTCACCGGGCATCCCGTGACCATAAAAACCTCCAAAACACCAAGATTCAGCCCAGAAAAACCTAAACCTCCAAGATTCAGGCAAAAATCCCCTCAGAAATAGTGAGATGAAGTTCCCACCCCATAAACTGCAAAAAGTTGAGATTTAGCTAAAATATACTACAAAATATGAAGATTAGCCCGCAAAACTCTCCTAGAAGTTCCCCCTCTCTCTCCCCCTCTGGGTTTCAAAGGGTCTCCCCTCTCTGCAATACTGGGGGTCCCAGTTAGGGATGCTTGGAGTATTGAGGGTGCCAAGAGTACCTCCTCCTCTGCCTTACGCCTTTGGGGTGCCACGTTCCCAGACATTCCCCCTTTCCAGGTTCTCCACTTTGTTGTCCCGGGGATCCCAGAGGTCCCCACTGTCCAGGATTCTCCTTCTCGGTGCTCCCCTCTCCAGTCTCTCGGGGCTCTAGCAGCTCCCACCTCTCTCCAGCCTCCCTTGCACTCAAGGCATGGGGACACCCCGATGGCAACCCCGCTCCCGCTCTCCCCACTCCCCTCAGCCCCCCTCTCCCACCCCTTTCCCATTCGCCCCCCCCAAACCCCAGCTCCCTTTGGGGGTGACCCACCGCCCCTCACGCTCCCTTTGGGGGTCCCACCCGCTCTTTTCGCTTCTCTCGCCCCTTTCCCATCGTGGCCGCTCCGCTCACCCGACAGCGGCAGGAAGGGCAGGGACAGGGGCGGAGCAGCAACAGCAACAGCAGGAGAACAATCGTCCCCCCGATCCCACGGATGCCCAGGAAGGTGGAACCTGTCCCAAATATCCTGGGGGAGCACGGAGGTTCGGGTCATACTCGGGCTGCCAGCACAGATTTCCCTGCAAAGTCTGCAGTGAGTCAAGATCTGGAGAGGAGATTGTGCCCCATGGATGGGATTGCAGAGGCTCCCTCTGGTCCCCAGCAGGAATCAGCAACCAGGAATAGACACAAAAGGCCCCCCTGAAGATTTCGGGGGAGTGTCCTGTAGGGAGGGGACAGTGTCACCCCACCAGGGCAGGGCTGGCAAGTGGGAGGCTGCTCCAGGGCTCTGCAAGAGGCCTCGTGTTCTGCTCGGCCCCAGCACTGGCTGGTCCCAACACCCCCGGCTGCCCCCGGCCCTGGGCAGCTCTGCTGCCACAGGCTGTGCCCTCACCGTGGCCCTGCAATGGCCCTGCCTGTCCCTCACCCGGGGCCCTGCCCGTGGCCCTGTCCCTTGGCTCTCTCTCTGCCAGCTCAGTGTGGGGCACACGGGCTGGGGGTCCCTCCCAAGCCCCCCGGGCAGCCGGCGTTGGCTGGGGGGATGTGAGGGCTGGGCCTGCTCAGCACAGCCCCGGCCTCGTGCCCAGCGCCTCTTTCCTGACCCACACAAGAGCTTCCCGGCCCCCCAGGGCTCCCCTGCTGCTGCCTCTGCTCCTGGCCCTGCCTTTGCTGCTCCCTTGGCTGGGGCAGCGGCTGCAGGGGGGGATGGCAGCAGCTTCAGCTCCACGGCACTTCCTGGGGGGAGCTCAGCCCGGGGGGACGGGCAGGGACCTGATGGGGATGGACAGGGGCCCAGCAGGGACAGACAGGGCCTGCAGGGGAAGGCACAGGGACAACCTGGCCCCCACACTGACACCGCTGTCTCTGCTCCTCCTTGCAGGCTCCGTGGCCAGGCACAGTTTGTGTTCCTGGGTGCCCACCATCTCAGCACTTGGAGACGCTCAAATCAGCGCCCGCAGCTCTGCAGCAAAGCCCCAGCTCACCTGGCACACAGGGGATGGACACAGCACCTTCTTGGGGCTGGGCACTTAACAGCTTTTCCTCTCTTCCCCACCACAGGGCTCTCCTTCCTCAGCAGCACCTCTGCCTTGCACTTATTCTCAGCCTCACCTCAGGGACAGCTCTGGGCTCACCTCCCGCCACTTCTCAGCCTCACCTCAGGGCCTGGGCTCAAGGACAGGAACCTGCAGGGAGGGGACATCAGGTGCAAGCTCAGGGCTGCCTGCTTGCACTGCCCTCTGGGCTTCTTTCTCCTTCTACAACCAGCCCACAACTCAGCCTGCTTTTCTAACACCACACATTTACAGACTAACCTTGGAGATAGATATGGACAGACATCTCTATCACCCTGGGGATAGAGCCTCAAGCATGTGCTGCCATAGGAATGGCAATCACAGAATCACAGAATCAGATGGGTTGGAAAAGATCCCCGAGATCATCAAGTCCAACCCTTGATCCAACCCCGCCGTGCTTCCCAGACCATGGCACTGAGGCCACATCCACTCTCACCTTCAACACCTCCAGGGACACTGACTCCACCCCCTCCCTGCCCAGCCCATTCCAAGGCCTGATGACTCTCTCCACAAAAGATTGCTTCCTAATATCCAACCGAAACCTCACCCTGGCACAGCTCCAGACCCAGCCCTCTTGTCCTACTGCTGCTTCCTGGCACAACAGCCCCACCCCCACCTGGCTACAACCTCCTGGCAGGGACTTGCAGACAGTCAGGAGGTCTCCCCTGAGCCTCCTCTTCTCCAGCCTCAACACCCCCAGCTCCCTCAGCCTCTCCCCACACCACTTGTGCTCCACTCCCTTCCCCAGCCTCGCTGCTCTTCTCTGCACCTGCTCCAGCCCCTCCAGGGCCTTCCTCAACTCAGGGGCCCAGAGCTGGACACAGCACTCCAGGGGTGGCCTCACCAGCGCTCACTCCAGCCCAACAATCACTTCCCTGCTCCTGCTGACACACTCTTCCTCACACAGGACACCAGCCATTGGCCCTCTTGGCCCCTGGCCACACTCTGCCTCCTCTTCAGCTTCCTGTCCATCCCCACTCCCAGCTCCCTTTCTGCCTGCCTGCTCTCCAGACACTCTGGCCCCAGCCCGGGGGGCTGACGGGGCTTCTTGTGGCCAAAGGGCAGGACCCGGCCCTTGGCCTGCTGGAACCTCATCCCCTTGCAATCAGCCCATGGATCCAGCTGGGCCAGGTCCCTCTGCAGAGCCCTCCTGCCTTCCAGCACATCAACACACCCCCAGCTTGGGGTCACCTGCACATTTGCTGATGAAATGCCTGGTTCTGCAGCAGCTGCAGATGCTCAAGGGGCAGCAGGACCAACTCAGGGGCCTGGGGGGGTCTGGAGGGCTTTGGGGTGCGGGAGGGTCCTGGGGGAGCTGGGGGGGGGCTTTGGGGATTGGGGGTACAAACCAGGACAGACCAGGACAGACCAGTACAGACCAGTACAGAGCAGTACCTCCTCACTGCTCCCCAGATCTCTCCTGGAGCTGGGCCACGTTGTCATGGGACACCTGAGCCCCCCCAGTGCTCTCCCAGTACAGCCCAGTGCCCCCAGGTGACACTGTGCTCCTGTCCCAGGGTGCCGGGTGATCCCTCTTGGGGGGGTTGGAAGGGATTTGAGGGGGGGCTGGGGGAGATTTGGCTGGATCTGTGGGGGGGTTGGATGGGGATTTGGGAGTTTTTAGGGGGCTTTGGGTGAATTTGGGGGGAATTAAAAGGGTCTTGGGGGCATTGGGGGTTCAAAAGTATCCAGGGGAAAGGGGATTCAAGGAAAAAGAGGGGAGTTGAGAGACATTTAAGGGGGGTTAATGGGGCCTAGAGGGGGAGAGGAGGGCCTGCACCAAGAGCAGGTGAGTCCTGAGACCCCCCTCGTGTCCACAAGACCCTTTCGGTGTCCCCAGTTCCCCCCTTGACATCCCCAATACCACTGTCCATAAATCCCTCCCCACTGTCCTCAAAACCCACCCCTGATGTCTCCAACCCTCCATCTCACCCCAGGAGCCCCCCCTGGACCCTCTGACCAAAAACGACCCCCCCTCTCGCTCACAGAAAGGCCAAGGGCATCTGGGGACATGTTGGGGACAGCTGGGGGGCTTTGGGGGGCACTGGGGGATTACTGGGGGATACTGGGACACACTGGGGGGAAACAGGGGGCACTGGGAGGGACTGGGAGGGTACTGAGGGACACTGGGAGGGCACTGGGAGGGACTGGGGGGTTATTGGGGGATTACCAGGACACACGGGGGGACACTGGCAGGTTACTGGGCCATACTGGGGGTTACTGGGTGCTCACTAGAGCATCACTGGGCCAGACTGAGGGGCAGTGGGAGGTCACTGGGACACACTGGGTGGTCACTGAGGGAGTTCCTTGGTTGTACTAAGGGTCACTGGGAGGTCACTGGAATATATTGGGGGCACTGGGATCCCCTTACCCAGATGTGGTACATCTCCTCTCCGCATTTTGGGGGGCACATCCAGGACCCCTCCCTTGGGGCCTGGAAGATCCCCTGAACCCCACTGCTGGGCTTTAGGGGACCCTCGGGACCCCCTCCCTGTGGGGTTTCTGTGTGCTGAGTTTTGGGGGTCTCTGGGGTTCGGGACAGGCATTGGATTCCCTTTCCCTGGGGTTGGTCTGCCGACACAGAGACTCCATAAAATCCCCTCAAAACCCCCGAAATCCCCTCAGAAATCCACCTCTGGACCCATCCAAACCTCCTCAAGGACCCCACAAATCCCCTCAGAGACCTCAGCCACCCCCAGGACCCCCTAAACCCTCCCAGTGACCTGCAAAACCCACCTGGGACTCCTTTCAGGGACCCTCAAAACCATATGGGACTCCCGAAATCCCACTAGAAATCCACAAAACTGCTTCAAAGACTCCCCCCAAAGCCCCCCAGGACCTCCCAATTCCCTCAGAGACTCCAAAACTCCCTCAGGGATTCCTAAACCCATTCAGGGACTGTCAACTCCCCCCCTTAAGTCCCCTCCTGACACTAAACCCCTTCAGAGACCCCCCCAAACCTCCTCAGGGACCCCCCACGGACCCCAAAACCACAGAACAGCAAAAGAGCTTCTGTAAAGGAAGAGAGCAGAAAATCTGAGAAGGAGGAGACCAAGGAAAAACTGAAGCAAAGCAATAAAATCATCCTGACCCTTCCAGTTTTTCCTTCACCTTTTTCTCACTTTTCCTTTTTTTAGGGTTCTTTTTTTCGTTGGGTGGTTCTGATTTTTTTTTCCGAGGGACTTTCTCGGCAATCGAATCGAACATCCGGGTTCTTGGGAGGCCTCCCGGGCCCCGCGGCCCCCGAGACGGTTCCAAGGCCCTGCGCTCTGACCCTCGGGAACCCCCGAACCCCTCGGCTAAACCCTCCCGAGCCCTCCAGCCTTTCCACCCACAGCCGCGCTCCCCGCAGCCCCCGAGGGGATCCCCAGACCCCGCTCTCCCGCACCCCCCGCCAGCTCACACAGACAAAGGCCCCGCCGCCATCACCGATTCCCGCTCTGCGCGCGCACCGCATTCAGAGAACACCGCCGCAGCCAATCAGCGCGCGGCCACGCCTCCGTACACCCGCCGCTGCGCCTGCGCGGGGCGCCGGGCACCACGGGAGTTGTAGTCCTTGGCTGATCACAGCGGCCCTTTGCGCGTGAGCGGTGTGGAGATAATAATTTTTTGGTTTTATTGTTTTTCTGTCTTTTTTCCTCTCTTTTCTCTTTCTTTTTTTCCTTTCCTTTTTTCTTTCTGCTTCCTTTTTTTCCCTTTTTTCTTTCTCTTTTTCTTTTTTCTCTTTTTTCTTTTATTTTTATTATTTGTCTAATTTTTTCCTATTTTTTCTTTCTTTTTTTCTCTTTTTTCTCCTTTTTCTTATTTCGTATTGCCTTTTTCTCTTTTTTTTTCTTTTTCCGTTCTTTTTACATTGTTTTCTATCAGTTGTATTTTCAAGGAAGATTTAAACACAGATCAAAACAATCTCCAGGTACATATCTCACAACAGCAGATAATCTGGCATTGTTTCAGGTCCGAGAGGATTCCCAAGATCACAAACACTGAGATGTGAAGGGTGCCCACACAAAAAACAGCTTTCCCTGCTTTTTTCCACAGGTGAAGCAAGTGTGGAAGGGGCACTTGGCCCCAGGCAAGATGCTTTTACAGCCACTTTAAGCAGCCCAGAGTGGATCTGGCTGGCAAATGGGATTATGCCCATGCTTTCAAGGAGGATTTGCAGAGTACATTGAGGGGAAACAGGGCCATTTCTTCATCTCCTGAAGGGATGAGAAGAGGGGGGAGCAGGTGCTGTGGCCCCAGAGCTTCTCTCTGCTCTGGGGACACTTCTGTGTTTTCCTCTGTCCATTGAATTCCCAACAAAGAAGGAAAAAGCTACAGGAACTCCAGTCTGGAGTGGCCAGGACATGTGGAAGCAGGGGAAGTTTTCTTCCCAGCTGGGACTGAGAGTGCAATTTCACACTCCTTTGGAGAGCATTGACTAAGACAGCCCATTTCTGCCCAGGGATCTTCCAGGGGGAACTCAATCTGGTCTCTGGGCAGGTCCCTGCAGGGGCAGCAGCTTCCTTTGCATATTTGAGGGGATAAAGCTGCTCTAACCCTGTGCTCCAGCTACTCCACAGCAATTTAGGACCTCTGAGGACAGTTCCCCACTGTTTCCACCCCAGCAGAGACCTGAACACATCCCGTGGGCACTGTGTGACCACCCCTGGCATTAACACCCTGCAGGAATGAAGACACTGACTGTAAAGACACTTGTCTACCTGTAAACCTCCACTTTGTTTGCTACTATACAGCAATAATATTTTCTATTCATATTGCAGCTACAGACTTAACAAAGAGAATTGCATATATTGTGCTTTAGACATTAAAATGCATTCCAAAGTCAGGCAATGCTAAACAATGAAAGTCTTGAACCCTCCCCCCCAAACCAGCCCCACTTCTGGTTTCAGAACCAGCCCACTTCCTCACTCTCTTCACAAAGGGAGAAACTCTCTCTTTCCACCTCTGAAATAAAAATTCCCTCCCCAAAAGTGACCAAAAAGAGTCTACTTGGGCACTACTGCAAATGGAAGTTGTCTAATAACCATTCCTTCTAACTCAGGAAGGGGAGGAGGTGAAGAAAGTCACAACAAATGTTTGGATTCCTTCCTCTTTGACGTCTTCTCTTCCCTATCTGACGCTCTGGGACGTGTGCAGGGGGGTCAGCATCTCTTCAAAGATGGATCCTTTCACATCAGAGCCCCTCAAATTGGCTTCCTGGAGGTCACAACCTGATAGGTCACAATTCTGAAGGGGAAAAGAAAAAGAAGTGTCAATGGAATGCCCCCAGAACTCTGTTCAAAGCTTTACTTGAAGTCCATTTACCTGAACTCCATTGTACTCTGAAGCTGGAGAGCTCAGCCAAAAGCCAGCAATTCCCCAAATTACCAGCTGACTATAGGAGAGAAAGGAATAGGATGGAAAATGAATCCCAACTCACTTCCAAATCAGTTCCTGCCAACGTTGCTCCCCTGAGGTTACAGTTCTTTAGTTTGGGGTTTCTCAGTGTTGCACCTCAGAGGTTAATTCCTATCATCTGACTGCCCTCCATGGCCACTCCTTTCAGGCTGGCACCTGGAACACACACAGAAAGGAGTTCTGTGAGGAAAACCAGTCAGAAACACAGCAGCTCCACACTGGTGCTGCCTCAGAGCTGTGTGAATTGGAGGAGGACAAGGGGATTTGGGGCTGAGATGGTCACAGACTCAGTGCAGCCCTTGTGGGCCCTTCTCAGGGTTGGACAAACCACAGCTGGACCTTTTCTGGGCCATGGAAATGGACAAACACAGGCTTCAGTTGGCACAGATTCACAAGGCAAAAGCTTCTCACCTTCCAGATTAGCTTTAGGGCCTGATGGGTCCTCAGAGTTGCAGCCTTTCAGGGACGCTCCCTCTGCGTTGGAGTGCAGCATCTTCACCCCTGGCAGGTTGGCACACTGGCACAGACAGGAGTCACTGAGGGCCGGAAGAACAACACCAAAGACAATCGAGAAGACACTTTTAATTTCTGCTTTGGGAGTGAATCCCATTAAATCCTTACTGGGAGGAGGTGTAAAAGCTTTGGGAACCAGAACAACTCCAGAATATATTTAAGAACTCGATGTTTTACACCGCTCTGTTTGTTCCAGCTCCTCTCTGTTAACACAAGCCCAGCCCTCCCAAGCTGCAGCAGCTCTTCCATCCAGCACAGAGCCTGACAGGTCAGCCCTCTCCAGGCTGGCACAGCACAGGTTGGCACGGGCCAGGTTGCAGCGGCTCAGATTGGCCACCTTGAAGTTGATGCAGCAAAGATCCAGGTGGGAAAGATCTGCTCCACTGAAAGTGAGACCCTGGAAATCCCAAGGAATAAACCCCCCAAAAAGGTTACAGAATGGAAGGGGTAGGTCTGGACACAAAGTTAACATCATTGTGTAGATAGGTGTGCATTAATATTTACAGTGTGTAAATATCTATATCTAAATATATGGATAGAAATGTATTAAAATATATCCTGTCTATAAATATACACAGATACAAGATAGATACAGACACACACAGGTCCTGGGAGGAGCTGAAGACACCCCACCAGGGAAGGGGGCTTATAAAAAGGAGGGAGAGGGACTTTTGATATGGGCCTGGAGGGACAGGACAAAGGGCAATGGTTTTTCAACTGAAAGAGGGCAGGGTTAGATGGGAGACTGGGAAGAAATCCTTCCCTGGGAGGGTGGGGACGGGCAGGGATGGAATTCCCAAAGAAGCTGTGGCTGCCCCTGGATCCCTGCAAGTGTCCAAGAACAGGCTGGATCAACCTGCTCTAGTGGAAGGTGTCCCTGCCCATGGCAGGGGGTGGAATGAGAAGACCTTTAAGGTCCCTTCCAACCCAAACCAGTCCATGATTCTATACAGACAAATACACACAAGACCATTTATTTTACTACTTCAGACTAATGAAATCTAAATGCAAAGCTCTTAAAAATTGTCCTTGGTTCATTTTATATTTAAACAAATGTAAGGGGGGTACTTTTGAATTAGATTATCAAGGGAGCATAGAGGCGTGAGAAAGGAATCATATTAGGATGTGAAACCAGCCAGAGTATGGTACAATGTAACTTCATGGCACAGGTTAATTGTAAGGTCCATTGTGCTTTTTAGCAAGTCAGCTTGATATCCCCTATTATCAGAGCTGAGTTCTTCCTTGGTTTTGCTACATAATGCAAGATAGATACATCTACCCTTGAAACACAGTGGTAGAGGTCATACATAGGGGTAAGAAAGATGATGATGGGAGGAAGATTCTGTGGGCAGGGGTCACTCGCCCCTTGCCCTACAGCAGGGCATGCACAGACTGTTGCTCTCAGGTGATGAACAGGCGGGGTTTGGCTGCCACTCAGGCATCACCTTATACTGGGTACTGGCCCTACGTGGTGCAATGTAGAGCTGATAAAATGGGGTGTCAGGACTGCTGGGGTGAGCGATCCTCATCCTGCCATGGAGACTGTGTTGCTCCGCGGGGACGCCCGCTAAGCACGGGCACCGACCAGCTGCTGCAGATCCTGGCAGCCCTGGCCTCTCTGTGTGGGTAAGCACAGGTTATTGACAGGAAGCAATTGAGAGAACAAACCTTTTAATATCCTTTTAGTGTTCCTTAAATTCCCCTTTTATGCTTATCCTATTTTTCCTTTAGTTTCCCTTTTTACTAACCAATATCGTGTTATCCATAATATTGTGTTAAGATCCTTTCTTGGTATCCCTTTTCACTAGTTAATACTGTATTAAATGCTGTTTGTAGTATTTGTTTTAATGCCACCCGATAAGGTAGTTATTTTGTATCCTTTTTAGTTTTTAATTCCTCTTGCTAAGTTTATTACTATTATTATTATTCTCACTGTAATAAAAGATATTTTGTGCGTTTGAATATTTCTGGCAGTTGTCTTTATTCTGGACATGTATCCAAACGAACGGTTACACACACACAGCTTCTACTGAGAAGCTTCTGTCCTGTCAGGGCAGTCAAACTGAACAAACGTGTTTTCTTGCTGCTGAACTTTACAAATGAAAAAAACCAAGTTACTGTTCTATGCCCAAGGTTCTGGATCCTGCCCCATGTCTAACTTTAGCAGCTCTCCAGATGGAAGGGGATACCACAGCATTGGTGTTACTGGGAGTGACTTTGTGCATCCCCAGACATGGAGCTGTAGCTCACTAGACAGTGAGCAGCTTACCTGTTTTTCCCCATGCCCAGTTTCCTAAAACTGAGGAAAGAAAAGCAAGTATTTGTTTAGACAGCACCACAAACCAGAGGCTGGATGGATAAAAAAGTAATTTAATAAGCCTCGCTCTCAGGAGATGCTTAATAGACAGAAACACTCCTTCAGAGGAGCAGCTAATTCACAGAAGCATCAAAGAACTTCAGTCAGACATTCACTCCACAGGGACAAGGCAAGGTTTTCCTTCTCTTCATCTGAGGTGAGGTTAAGCTCTTTAACATGAACAGTGCTGCTACTCCAAATCTGCTTCAGTGCTTCCAAGTATGACAAAGGAAAGCGCAGCCTGTGAGTCTGCTGGGGAAGAAGAAACAGAAAAAAACTCCTTCAGCTGAGAGCAGTGTCCTTATTGCACAGCAGTGTGTGAGGCTGTGGGTAGGGAGCAGCAGGAATGTGCTCCCTTCCCACATGGCACTGGTGTCACTGAGAGCATTCTCCAGAAGACTCGGTTTTATCCAGGCCTGTTTTATCTTCGTAGGGAAAATGCTGAACTCTATTCCGTGCTCTAGCACGCTTTTTGAGGTGGGGATGTTTACAGCATGTGGCTTTCTCCTGTGGTTTACACATGGAAGAGTTAAATAGCCTTAAACTTACACTCTTGCCTAGCCCTACCCATTATTTCTGGAAGCTCACAGAAGTTTATTTCTAGCTGCCACACGCAGTCTTTGGATATAGTTTGACACAACCACAGAGGAGCTCCATTCCCAGGCCTGGAGTCTTCAAGGGCAAGAAGGAATATTCTGGGATCTGCACATGTTGTTCAGGTGCCAGTGTACAACCTCAGCTCTGGAGGACCAGTGAGATTCACTTCCAAAGAAAAATAAGTGCCAGGCAAAAAGCCTTGCTGTAATTACCGAGACAAGGACAGACTGTGCCCTGTTTTGCCATTCGAGTGTTTCGGATCACAGAGCTCAGACACAGCATCTCACTGCCAAAAAAGCAGAAATAAAGGTTCCAAAGCTCAAAGCCATGCTTAGGAAGGATTTATGACCCAGCAAAAGCACACTGTACCTGCGAGCAGGAACAGAGACGACCTGAAAAGTGCATTTCAGAACAAGGTAGGTCTTTACTCACAGTGCTGACCCACCCTACCCTAAAATGAACACCCCTGCAGTGTGTTCCATTGGATACAGAATCTAACATGGGTTTAGCATGGCAGTGATCCCTAGGGAATATCTGCTGGCCTATCCAGTAGAGGATGTGCTAAGGACACACCAGTGAGAGCTGGTTTTAGTTGCTCCAGTAGCTTTGCTCCCTGGGCCATAAGGTATGCACCAGAAATCCTGTTAACATCTCGAGTGTCTAATTAAGCATGAGATCACATTGCTCAGTTCTACTGTTAAACTGCCTCTGTGGTGCAGCCTCAGCTCATCTGGGCACTGCAGGGCTGGGCAGAAAGGCTCTGGGTGCTGAGGATCACGGCAGAACCCAGGCCCTGCTGCCATTTGGGGCAAGCTCATCTCATGCAGCAAAACCCACCATGGAAAGATAATTTTTGGTGTGTCTGCAGGAACAAACCTGGGCCGTGCCATCCTCACTGGCAGTGTCATCTGTCCCCACCGTGGGAGTGTCTCTCCTGTTCCTTAAGGAATGATACACATAAACCATCTCCCTGCGAATTTCATCCTAAAAGACAGCAGGGAGGAAACAGTTACCTGTGATCCACAGCCTCAGACTCATCTCACTGCACTTGCCAACGCTCCTTAAGTCTGGAGTCACTCTTACAACAAAGCATGCCAGTCACCCTCCCAAATGAATTTTCCAACAGCCACCTCCCACAGCAATAAGGGACTCTCCAAAACACCTCTGAAAATTTATTTACAATCATCTTCTGCCTTAAAACTGCCCCTGCTAGAGTCCCAGGAGTGATGCTGTACAGAAAACAGGCCATTTCAGGGAAAGTATTAATGAACAGGTGTGCCTCAACACATTTCCAGTCTGATACTGATCTGCTTCTTAAAAATCACATGCCCATCATCAGTCCTTGGTCAGAGCTGTGCAAAGCAATTCAGAGCTCTCGGGGCAGGTTGCACATGGAATTTGTGGACACAAGTCTTCCATGTGTCCTGTCATCCTGGGTTGATCTGTGTGACATCAGAAGGCAAGG
Organism: Pipra filicauda; assembly: GCF_003945595.2. Taxonomy (NCBI): domain Eukaryota; kingdom Metazoa; phylum Chordata; class Aves; order Passeriformes; family Pipridae; genus Pipra; species Pipra filicauda. The sequence goes on along the minus strand of NW_024103498.1, from coordinate 50,334 downwards.
TGGCCCAAAAATTGGGGGGAAAAAGTCTCCAAAACCTACACAGTCTCAATATGGACACAAGCAAGATGGAGGAAAAAATCAGAAAGTTATGGTGTGTTTTTCTTGGGAAACATTCAATTCATCCAAACAAACCCCAAACTGTACAAGATAATCTTTGCTGTGTGTCCCGCCCCCCTTTTTTTTTACTAAAAAACCTTCATGGATAAGAAGCAGTATAAACACAGCATAATGCAAGATGCATGTACCAATGTTGTGGAACAACTTAGTAGTGCCCCTGGCACCTGCTTGGATACAGAGATAACCCAGAAGTGAAGACTAAATGCAGCCACAGCAGCAGCAGCTGCAACCAGCACAACTCCCTCTCTTGAGAAGACCTATTTTTATAAATTATTCCTGTTCTTAAATACAAAGAATAGAAAAAAAACCTATTATCAAGACCTGTAGAGGCCATTTAGCTGCTGTAATGATCTACCCCATCAAACCTGAGACAAAAGCCATGTACCTCCCATACAGAATCATAGGCTGAATTTAGTTTTGAAGCCCCCCCTCCAGAAGTTTGGAATGTGCCATATCACTCAACAAACAACCCCACAGTATCCTAACAAACCCTAATGGGATGCAGGATCCAGCTCAGTGTAACTGCATGACCCTTACAGGCCTTTTGCACAGGAGAGCAACAACTCACGTGCCTCACATGCACTCCCCAGCCCACCCCAAATGTACAGAGGTGGCTTCACTGTACCCACAGCATTCTCTTGATCTGGTTCCACGGAGATCAGAGTGTGATCTCTGAACTGCAGTCTGATTTTGCTGTCTATTTTTGGCAATTTCCCACCTAAGAAAAATAAATCCTCCTTAGAAAGGCAGAAAACCAGACAAACGGTTAAACTGAGCCCCCCTGTGCTCTCCCCACTCTCTCAAGGCTGGACTGTTTGTTAAGCTATGTTTCAACACCCACATGTCCTCAAACTGGTTGTGGAGGGGGCAAGGAGAAAGAGATTTTTTAATTCTCTCACCTTTCCTGTCTGCAAATACCTATAATAAACAGCAAGCTAGAGCCCAGGGAAAACTGCTACCAGTTAAATGCTCTCGGGATACAGTTGATCACAGCTGCCAGTTCCAGTCTAGGATAATCTTTATTCCACTTTATTGCACTGAGCCTTCAGAGCAGATCAAGTGCTGAAGTTCCACCAGGGTGCCCCGTTATTCCCTCAGTCCCACCTACCCACCATCAGCAGTTGCCTCGGGATGCTCGTCCGCAGCGCCACGTCATCTTTTGCTGTGTCAAACACCAGGCCAGGAACTGCATCCAGTAAGAAATCTCCCCAAGAGCTGATGGACAGGAAGAAACAAACAAAAAAAAGTTCCTGAAATAGCTGCACTGAAATAAAACAGACATCACAACTGGTGTCATGGGCTGGAAACCCCGAGAATTCCAGATCTGCTCAGTGCCTTTGGCCCTTCCGTTACTGCTCTGTAGCCTCAGGCAAAGGCTTGTGCACATGTGTGTCCTCACCACCCTCAGGCCAGTGGCACTTCTACAGAGGGAAGGAACTGGCTTGAGAAGGGTCCAGTGTCTTCTGCTTCCAGGTGCTTGCCATTTATCAGTGACTGCAGCTCAAGTGGTTGATGAATTCCTCCTGGGGTCTTTATCATCCAGCCACGGGCACATACAGCCCCACTGCACACAGTGAAGTGTGTGGGGTTGGTTTTGTCACTTCATGTGCTTTTGAGACATTTCTATTGAAGGAGGAAACGTACCCAGGGTTATCAAATCCAACAGGGCATCAGTTTTCAGCTTGACTAGAAACTTAATTACGACCCCAAAACCAAGATGCCTGCAGGGATTTTAATGACACCTGACAGGCAGTTTGTAGGTGTCTTGTTTGCATTAAATCCCCATTCTTAGCCTACATACTTAACCAAAAACACTGGCTTTGATCCCTGTGCTTCTGTTCCCCACTTGTACCAATAAACCAGAGGAGGAGAGGGAGGATCCTACTCCTGCCTGCACCTTCTGTGCCCAGCTTGAGTCGACCTGGGCAGGAAGAGGCTCACGCCAAAGTGCTGCCCTGTCCATGGGTGACCTTCTTCCCTCCCACATCCTGAGGCTGATTTAATGGACAAACATCCAGGGCTGCCAGCAGAACTCCCACCCACCCAGGGCAGGCAGCAGGGCAGGGCCTGTCCTCCAACAGACACTTCACCCTCTGCTCTTGTTCTCCCTCAGCACTCCTGGCTGTCAGCTCTGATCTCTAGACACTACTTTAGTTTAGGAAAAAGAAAAAGTGCCACTTTTTGCAGTCTCAATATTTTTTTATCATCTCCACTCAAGTGTTCCACTGTCTGCTACACAGTGGGAGGGAAGAACTCTGGCCAGTGAAAGGAATTAGACATCTACTCCTCACTACTTCCCTTCTTTTGCCCCCAGAGTCTCCATCTGCCAGCAACTGTCTTCAGCTACTCACTGCTTTTCCAAACTGCCCTGCTTATCCCACATGTGCACACTTCTCTCCTGCTGGGATCTGGCCCAGACAAACCTGAAAATACCTGGAAGTGCCACCTCCACCAGCACTTCCTCCACAGTGGAAATCCTCCACAAGGATTTCTCTTCAATTTGCCAGGGAAATGTTTCCAGATCATACTTCCATCTACAAGTCAGAACACCAGCCTGCACCAGGACTCCTGCTTGTTTTCCCTGCCCTTGCTGACAGGAGGTGCAGAGGCAGGATGTCAGCACTTCATCACCAACAGCCTTAACGGGGGATGACTCCACTTTTTAACCTTGGAAGAAGAGCAGCTTTTCCTTTTCCTCTCCTGTTTTTTGGGGTTAGTTTTTTTTTACCTTCTGAATAAAAGAACACGTGTGTAAATTGAAATCATCTGAACCCAACTTTTCAGAAGACTGACACCTTTGAGCAGCTTCCTCTTAACCCTCTCTCCATGTTGGAGGAGTGGCCAGATGAAGAGTTACCAGCCCATCCTGGCTTCCAGAATGGCACAGCTGGTGGTTAGAGATTCATCTCACAGTTATCTAGAATATGCCCAAACTTGTTCTGCCCTTCCTAATTCCTAACTCAGACCAATGGCTCCAAACCCAGCATCTGGGAGGCTGATTAGGTTGGCAAGAACATTTCCCTGTGTGATAACAGTGTGGGCACAAGGACTGGGAGTGTGTCATAAGAAATCTGACTTGCATACATGGGGTAGGAGATAAAAAAAAAACACAGATAAGCAGAAAATGTTTGCAAGGAAGAATTGGCAGCAAATCTGTCAGAAGATTAGTGCAGGTGACTATCAAATACAGGAGAAAACATGATGAAAGGAGTAACTCATGACTCTTTATCTGAGCTATGAAATGAACAGTAACTTCAGCCACTGATGAGAGATTTTTTTAAATACAGAAGTGAGTTTGCAGTTGTAGCATTTTCCACATTAAAGCCTACAGCTGGTAAATAATAAAATAAGCAATTAAAAAGCAATCAAGCTTGCTGCTTCAAACAACAACAGTCTTCTTGCTCCCCTCCTTCCCCCAAGCCCCAAAACTTCACCACATCTCAGGTCTGTACTGCTCACACACATCACTTGGCAGAGGAAAGCCACACAAAACAAAAGATAAAGAATAATTACTTGTTTTGGTAGGTACTGATGGTCACGTGTGTGGAATGGGAGGTCCCAAGAGGAGTGTCAGCTTGGTGGATGGTCCCTCTTGGGAAGTACAGTAAGTCACCTGGCTGCAAGAAAATTGATATATTTAGGGCACCAGGTCAAACCTTATTGCAGTCAGAGAAAATACTCCCTGAGCAGACAGTCTGACAATATATATCCTTTAGAATCACAAAATGGAGCAGTCCTGCAATGTACACTTTAATAACATAAAGAACACCAAGCCAGAAGTTCAGAACCTTAAACTTTCCAACCTGCTGTCAATATTTGCTGAAAAGGTGAAACAAGCTTTTTAACATCACAGAACACACAGACTCCCACTGAGCTGCAGGAAGAGGACAAAGAAGCAGCTGAGATGGACCTGCTGGCAACACAGTGGGCTGGCAGAGGAGCAGTGAAATGGGGATTTGGTCAGATCACATCAAAAGAAAAGGCTAGTGTTCCACGAGAAAAGCCAAATAGTCTATAAAAATGGTAATCTGTTACAATAGTGTTGTCTGAGATTTTCAGTTAAAGCACTTAAAAAACAGGTACGACCTTCCTCCTCCTCCTCCCTATCTTTCTTCTCACCTATGTAAATTAAAACTCCACACTGGAAAAAAAACTAGATAAGGAAAGTCAAGGCAAGAAAGGTGTAAAGCACATAAAATTGCCTCCAAGAAGGAAATAAAAGTTTACTTATGGCTTGTCCTGTAAACACCTACAGAGTTGGACAGCACAGTCAAAGAAAACTGCCTTCCTTACCAGAGTGGGGACTACACCAACCAAGAGTATTCTGAATTCTCTTCACTTGAAAGATGGAGAAAGGAAATGTTCTAGAAAGATGTTTAGGGAGGAAATAGAGTCAAACAACAGCATCCCTCTCAGAGGCAGCCACAAAGAGACAACCAAACTTTGACAGCAGCCACCCAGAAGAAATGGGTCACAGGAAGTGAACAACAGCAAACAGAAGAAAAATAAATTAAAAACTTGGATAACTTTTAAGCCCATCATTATTCCATAAAAATGAAAGGCACTGAAGTCTGGTCCAAAATATTCCAGGAATGAAAAAGGGAACTGTAGTTTACCAGACTTTGCATCACCCAGTACACGATGACGATTGAATATTCCCCTCTGTCAAACAACACAGCTCATGATGTCAGCATCCCATCCAATGGGTCACACTGTTACACCATCCAACACACCTACACCATCCAACATGTCACACCATATTCACACTCCAAACACCTACACCATCCAACATGTCACACTATTCCTCAAACACCGACACCCAAATGCAGCTCTGGACACTGAGAAGAGCAGAGAGAGGCTCCATAACAGGCCAAAAGGCAGAGAAACTCCTGAGGATTCCAGCATGGAGCAGCACCACCAGCTGGACAAGTAACACTTCAAAAGCAGGTCAAACAGAACAGGACAAGCACCAGATTCCCTGCTGACACTCAGTAATCTTCATGAAATGTTCCTTTCATTCCAAAAATCAACCACCAACCAAACACTTGAATTTCAGGTTTGGAAAAAGGAAGAGCAATTAATACAGCAAGTTCATATGGGGTTTGGGTCATGCTTTTCTTTATCAGCCAAGGATAAATATTTAAATCTCATTCACCAGAACAGTGACAATGTTCAGTGCAGCAGTAAGTCTCAGTGCACAGGAGGATTAGCCTGAGGGATTACAGGCAGCATGTAAAAGCATAAAAATGTTTTAGAACCATACACAAACCCAGTGTTTTTTCTGCACACAACTCCACAAACATGACCTAGGAGTCAGGGTGCCCAACCTGGAGAGTACTAGTCAATTTACAGAAATAACTGGGGTTTTTGGCCCATTATTTAAATACTAGAAGCAAAGGATACCTTTAAAAAAGGATACAGACAACTCTCACCCAAATTTCTCGTGCTCGCAGTGTGCAAACCCTCCCCTCATTAATTTTTAGATGGCTACAATTCAGAGAAATTTAAATTTGAACTCATTTTTTTTGGTCTCTATTTAGAGACAACAGACAGAGGAGTTGTGAAGTGGGATCTGTTTTATCCTAAGGCAGGCATTTGGAAATCCCTGTTTCTCTCCAGTCACTTCAGTAAGTGCTAGAGAACTAACCCAAAAGGAACATCTGCCACACAAATAGCCAAAATTTCAGGTGAAAGAGGCTTATCCCCAACAGAGCATCAGAAACCTCTATAGGGTGCCCAGTGGGGGTAGATGGCATGAGTTAGAAATGCTGGATGTGAGGCTGCTGAATAACAAGCATAAGGAAAATGAAACCCCAGGTGTATTGAATGGAAATGAAAATATTAAAAAGCAAAATAGACATATAAGGATTGGATTTTTTGATTTGGTTTAAGTGGGATAGTCCAATTTTTTCTTTATAACGCAGTGTATATTCGTATGTTTCTTTTAGAAGCTGATTTAAAATGCATTTGGACCACAGGAATTCATCATATCAGTAACTTCTTAAAGACAGCAGGACCAACAAGCACAACCAGTCTGCTGTTACAGTCCAGCTGAAGAAAGAGCAAGTACTTAGTAAAGGAAAAAGGACTTGTAAATTCTTGGGGCCTGAATGAAGTGAAAATGAAAAAACAGGTGCTAGAAAGCTTCTGCAGCTGTGAAAACAAACTTCTCTTTTTATCTAAGGGAAATACCAGGTCTGGAAAACCCAGTTTACATGCTATTATGATTAGATATTACTATTAGTAAATTTTCAGCAAAAATACGCAAGAAAAACGACTACAAGGAAACACAAATAAAAAAAACCACATTTTCCTGTAATGTTTAGTGGGGGGGAGGGTTAGAAGCACACACACAACAGCAAACACTGCCATCAGCAAAAGCCCATGCACAATTTCCCAGGCAAGGTTGTGCTGTCCTACCTCAACATCATCATAGTGAGGAGGAAGGCCCTGGGATCCCTGGGCAGTGATGGAAACATTGGACCCCACCAGAGACCCAAAGCAGCACTCCAGCTTCTCCTGAAAATCTTCCACAGCTCCTCCTGTAAAAAAAAAAAGATGCTGTTACTTGCTGAAGAGCTCAGCCAAGCCCAGCCCACATCCTCCCCATGGCTTGGGAAGAATGATCACATCAGGGACACAGAGGCTGGGAAGGAAGGTGCTCTGTACCAGTGTTTCTCCTGAAGGAGAGCACTGGAGATGCAAAGGGGATCTGCCAGGAGAGTCACTGCTAAGCCAAAAAGTCTGGTGCCCCAACCTGGGTTTGTTCTCTTCCCTGTGCCATCTTTAGGCTGCACAACCAGACAGACAAGGCTGAACAGAGGAAAATAATCCCACAAACAGCAGAACACCATAAGACAAGAAGCACATGCAGGACCTGCATTCTCTCACCAGAGAGAACACACAGAGGTTAGAGACCTTTCACCAGTTACTCCAATCATTTGGGAATATTCAAAACCAAACTTGACTCATCCACACCCCACATGTGACAGACAAGGCACCGAAGGGAAACAGCAGAACGTGCCAAGTACCAGATCCACACAAGTGCAGCTTGGCCATTAAAGCTGACAGCAGCCAGGAACACTATACCTGGGACTCAGCTTGTATTTGGGATCTCATTTGGGTCCACCTCACAATTAAATTGTGCTGACACCTTCAAGGCTACCTGAATCAAAGCACCTCCAAGAATCCAAGTCCTTTACACAACTGTGCAGCACCACTGTCTCCTTCTCAAACTCAAGGACTGAGAACACTCAGCTAAAATGGGCTGGTACCTTTCCATGGTGCAATTCACTGGCAAGAACACTGGAAATATTTCACATGGTTTCACACCTTACCCTCCATTAAAGGGAAGTGGCTCAAAAGCCACAAAGTTTGCACAAGGAAACAGTGGGGCAGAAGGGATAATTTAAGCACAGATGCCTAATCATCAATTTTGTGCATTTGTTTTTGTTTCCAAACTTTTATGTGACAGAGCAAAATTTTAAAAAGAATATATTATTATACATATTATAGCATGAATCAGATTTTGTTCTTACTGCAGAGCAGTGAAACATGATGGACAGTGCAAAAGTATAAACTGTGTTTTAATACAGCTCATGTAAAGATTTCAGCAGGTCATCAATGTCAACCACTTGCCCTGGGGACAGAGATGAAGCCATGTCTAGTGCAACTCAAACACACCACATTATTAAGCCAGCATCAATTATATCCAGGGAAACAATCCCACCTTAAATCTCTGAGGCTGATGAAACTGTATTGTTGCCTTTTTCTGGTCAAAATCCTTCTTCAGCTGCATGTAATTCACTTTGCCTTCTTTATTTATTATTATCTTTCTTGGGCATGGTTCCTGTTCAAGAGGAGAGAGGACCAAAACAATCAACCAGCAACACAACCTCAAGAGCTCACGGGCCCAGAGCAACAACTCTTCCCCTACCCAGTGGGATATCAGAGTATCCCGGGAACAGCTCTGGTTTCAGAGCCTCACTATTTGCTCCAAAGCATTAACAGTTTACAGAAGACAGGGAACATTGTTAGGCCTTCCTGTTGATGCTCTGTAATTACTACATTTACAAGTTTAAAACTTGTCAAATTTACCAGTTTAAGAACTAAAAGGCCAAGATTCTGCTCTCAGTCCTGTCGAGCTGTCAAACTTTGTTTATGTAGAACAAAAAGAATTCTTTCACACAAGCACAGACATTTCATTTTAAAGCTGGAAGTCATTTACTTTGTTTTTCCCAGGCAGATAGTATGATTGTGTACCATTATGCAAAAATAAAGAAGTTGATCTACAAATGGTTTGGCTGCCAAATTCTCAGGAAAGTTAAGGGGAAAATCAAGTAACGGTAGGTAACTGTGCAAGTCTGGAAAGCCAACACCTGAGAAGTTTGAACGTGCTGATGCCATAATTTCTAAGTAAAAATGACAGCTCTACTCCCTACACCCATTTGATAGGAAATGCTATCAATTTGTTGAGATACTTTTATTTACACAGATCCCGTACTTTGAAACTTAAACTCCAGTTCTGGTATTTACATGCAGCACTAAGTTCTTCTGTGCAGCAGGACACCCTTGCTGGCCCACTAACTCCTGGGCAGTGTTTCATCAGCAGCTCCTGCACAGCCTGTCCCTCAACAGTAACCAAGGGTCACCTCAGCCCTGCAGGAGGGAATTCACATCACCTCCTTCCTGAGAGAATGAACATTCCCAACTGCAGCACGAGGCAAGGGAATGCGTACAAAATTAAAGACTGAAAATCAGTCCCTGACTGACAGCAAGATCTGAAGATGCTGCTGAAGGCACCAAGATCTAAAGCTGACATCCCCAAATGACAGCAACACAAATGCAACCAAGCCTGGATTAATAGTTTTGAATTCCAGACCTAAATCCATTGTACCAACCTCTCAGCTCATTCACACTGATTTAAAGAAGTTACATTCAGATATTTACTATTCATAGAGCGCAGCTTCATTTACAACACGGGCTGTTCTGTAGCCTTCTGCTGGTTATTACAGCTGTTCCAAGCCCCCTGCCATGGGCAGGGATACCTTCCACAAGATCTAGTTGCTCAAACCCCCATCCAACAGGATCCAACCAGGCCTTGAGCACTGCCAGGGATGGGGCATCCACAGCTTCTCGGGGCAACCTGAGCCAATGCCTCACCACCCTCCAGCAGAAAAAAATTCTCCCTTACATTTAGTCTAAACCTAAACCGTTCAGCTTAAACCCATTGCCCCTTGTCCTGCAGCTACAGGCCCTCATAAAAAGTCCCTCTCCATCTTTCTTGCACCACTTAAGTCCTGACAGGCTGCAAGGAGGTCTCCACAGAGACTTCTCCAGATTGAGCCATCCCAACTCTCCCAGCCTGTCTCCGCAGCTGCTCCATCCCTCTCATCATCTTCCTGGCCTTCCCTGGACTTGATCCAAGAGGTCTGTGCCCTTCTCACGCTGGGAGCTCCAGAGCTGGATGCAGCGCTCCAGGTGGAGAATCACCAGAGCGCGGCAGAGGGGCAGAACCCCCTCCCTCACCCACGGCCCGCTGAATGGGATGCAGGATACGCCCGGATTTCTGGGCTGGGAGCTCAGCGCCAGCTCAGCCCCAACTTTCCATCCACCAGCACCCCCAATTCCTTCCGTGCCGGGCTGGAGGACAAAGCCCAGCGCAGAACCCCACACGGGAGCAGCTGCTCCCCGCCAGGGCTGTTCCCTCCCACACCACGGCAGCTCCCTGGGAAGCGGCGGGAATACCGCCGGGCACAGCGGGAATACGCCGGGCACAGCGGGAATAGCGCCGGGCACAGCGGGAATAGCGCCGGGCACAGCGGGAATACCGCCGGCACAGCGGGAATACCGCCGGGCATAGCGGGAATAGCGCCGGGCACGGGAATAGCGCCGGGCACAGCGGGAATACCGCCGGGCACAGCGGGAATACAGCAGGAAATCCGGCGGCATTCCAGTGTCATTCCAGTGTGTATTCCAGTGGGAACGCAGCAGCACTAAGGTTAATCAATCTGCTTCATACAACGGTGCCTGGGCTTCGGCTGCGTTATTTATTTTTTTTTTTCCTGGACCAAAAATCTTCTTCTGGAGTCTCCCTGAGTCTCCCTCAAAGAAAACTTTGGAATCCTCACCGAGCACGTGAAAACTTCCAGAAATATTTTTGGATGCCTGTTAATGGTTTGGTTTACGTTGGCTAATGATGTCAGAAACAAAAGAAAATGTTAGGTAGGCTTTGCTGAAGCTTTGTTCTTGTGTACTGGCTTGAAGGATACGAAGCAGAACTAGCAGAAATAAAAAAGGTGGATTTTGGAAACCTCAGCAGCCTTACAGTGCACGGCTGATGTTGGTACAAAGTGACACTGCCATAAGTGTAACTAGAAGGACCTTTCAATGACAGGTAAGAGAGGGGACTGTGTCCTGTCAACAACTTAAGGAGGGAGAATAACAGAGCCTTGCACATCTCCAACACCAGTTCAAATCCTTCCCTTTACGGAAAGTGGTTTTCAGTCTTGTTCCTCCTCACAGTGTGGTTGTTACACAGTCAGAACTTCTGCTTCCCTGGCACCAGCTGGATCATTTGGAACAAATGTCCTGATTCCAGTGGGTTCTGCATTCATGGATGCATCCAGCAAATTCCTGTGTGCTGAGCAGAGGAAGTGGCAAAGTATAATATATAGAAAAGGGGGATGGAGGAGAGAAAAAGGCAAATGCTGCTCATACTGTTCAGTCCTTGTTCCTTTACCACCTGGACCGCTCTGTCGCCAGCTGACCAAAATATCATGGTCACTTGAACATGAAATAAGGAGTAATCAGCATGTGGCTGGGTTACCAGCAGAGAGATTTTGCCAGGGGTGAACCTACAGCTGTCCTAATTGTAGAAATGTGTACAAATTAGATAAAAAAATTAAGTTTCTCTAGAAAGCTTTTTTTTCATAGTCCTGTGAGCTTCAAAGAAAAAGAAGACAATCTCCACTTTCTAATTCTGAGTTCATCACTACATCCCTCAACATCCAGGACATTTTGCAAAATTTATTAAACTTCAAATATTTTAATGTAAATGCTCACCAATAGTTGGGATATTCAAAGTGAAAAATAGGTCACTGTCATGAAATTCTCTTTATTTCTTTCATGAGAATTAGCAAGCTTTGAAGAAGGAAGTAGTTCTCCAGACTTAAAAGGTTGCATCACCTAAATTAACACTCACAGGATGGGCGTACCAGCAGATGCTAAAAATAGAGAGGCCACATCCTGCACCTCAGCCGGTCACAGACACCCTTAAAAGATGTTATTTCTGTTCCAAAAATCCACAAAGTACCTCAGCATAACTGCCTGAACACCATCAGGGTGAATACTCAAACAAATACACATTTACATAATGGCTGTGGTGTTTTTAATTTGCTGTGGGACATAAACCCCACACATCTGACCGGCTGCAAAACCAGTAGGAATGGGGAAATACTTTTGAGTACCTTTTTAAAGACTTCCGGGCTGATCTGGAGAGACAAATTGGCTAAAAGTATTTATTCCCATCCCAGTGGGGAAGGTAACACAGCTTCAGAGGAGGGTGGTGGGCGCTGTAACCAGCCCTCTAGCACCCCCTAGACGAGAAATAATGCGTTTAAATACCGTTTGTTATTTTTAACTACTAATACAAGCAACAGATTTTTGAAGTGTAATTGATCCCGGTATCATCCCTGTCACTGCCTTAAGAAAATAAAAATTATAACCTTTGCTGTAAAAATATCCAGTCAAGTTTCATCAGCATTTACAAGGGCCTGTAGTGACAGCACAAGGGGGAATGGCTTCAAACTGAGAGAGGGCAGGTTTAGATGGGATATTACGAAAAAAATTCTTCCCTGTGAGGGTGGTGAGGCACTGAAACAAGTTACCCCAAGAATTTATGGATGCCCTATCCCTGGAAGTGTTCAAGGCCACGTTGGATGGAGCTCTGAGCAACCTGGGACAGTGGAAGGTGGAAGGACTGCCAATTCCAGCACAGGGCTCCTGCAAGCACACGGCTCTACCTCCACCCTGGAAAGAAAGCCCTTACCCTCCGTCTCTCATGTGCAGTTGGTGGGGCAGCCTGGGCACTCGGTGGGCAGCAAGAGCTTTCTGTGGTGGCACCTTTTGTCTGGCAGGAATCTTCAGTTGGATTCAATTTTGGGGAGGTGGGACCGGCCATTGCAGCGCAGGGCTGAAAAAAGAGAGCAACAGCCCTTTTTCCCAGGAAAGCAAGCCTGTAACCTTTGGGTTTCAGGTGCAGTTGGTGGGTTTTACAGATTGGTCAGGGGCTGCAATGTGGTTCTTTAGATGATTACTTCGAAGGCGAGATTAAGGCACAAAACTCCAAATGTTAGGTCTCAAACAGACAATTTGCTTTCTTTGTAGCAATAAGTAATGGTAAAATCGAGGCGGGAGGGGAGAAGAAGAGGGAGAGATAAGGAAAAGGAAAGTACAAAAAGGTTACCACCCCCAGTGAGAGATCCAGGTGTAGTCAGCCTCAGGCAGTCATGGAAGGACCGCTGGAGAGAAGCAGGGGGGAAACAGACTGGATGCAAGACAGACAGGAGACGGAGCAGGTGGGACATGAGCAGGACAGAGGCAAGCAGGATGGAGCGAGGAGTGGGGACCAGCAGGGGACCCTGGCCAACACTGACTGGACTCACCACCACGCTGGGCACTGCCTTAAATCCCCCCCTGTGGGCGCTCACTGGCCAGCCTGGCACCGGGCACACCTTTACACGATGTTGAATGGCTAAGCTGCTGGTATACAGGCAGGCTGGCTCTGCCAAGGCGGGAAAATGTACCAGCTTTCTGTTGGAGACTCTCCAGGGGTTCCCCAAGACTCCAGCAAGCAGTCTAAAATGTTTTCCTAGGCTGACAAAGACAGCCCTGCAAAGAGCTAAAGCCGGTGTCCGCAATTCTGTTCAGTCACTGGGCTCCAGGGGAGGTTCCTGGTAGCCTGCAAAACTTTCACTTGGAAAGTACATCACCTGATGGAAATACTTTCGTTAGTGTGAAGTGGTTAATTGCCGCTTGGGACACTTTAAAGGACTTGAAAGAAGCCTTGCACAAGGAGCTTAATTGCTCCAGTAACACCTATAGAGCCTCCATGGGACAGATAATTACCAGTTCCTTATTGCAGAGGTCAATATCAAAGCAAAGTAGAGAGTAAGAAATAAAAAATCTATTACAACCAACAACTGGTCCTAGCAGCCAAAGCTTCCAGGCTTTCTTTCCTGGGGGAAAGGGCTGCTGTTCCCTTCTTTCAGCCCTGAGCTGCAATGGTCGGTCCCACCTCCCCAAAACTGAACACAAATGAACATTCCTCCCAGACAAAAAGGTGCCACCACAGAAAGGTCTTGCTGCCCAAGAAGTGCCCAGGCTGCCACACAAACTGCACCTCAAAGCCAGAGGATGCAGACTTTTTTCCTGCTGTTCCCTTTTTTCAGCCCTGCACTGCAATTGCCAATCTAACTCCCAAAATTGAATCCAAATGAAGATTCCTGCCAGACAAAAGGTGCCACCACGGAAAGCTCTTGCTGCCCAAGAAGTGCCCAAGCTGCCCCACCAACTGTACCTCCAAGCCAAAGCTTCCAGGCTTTCTTTCCTTGGGGTAAGGCTGTTGTTTCTTTCTTTTCGGAACCCTGCACTCGACTCCCAAAATTGAAGACGGACAAAGATTCCTCCCAGACATGAGGTGCCCAGTCCAGGCCTCCCTGGACACTCTGCCAGTGCCACATCAAGATCCTGTACAGCAACAGGATCCTACAGCAAAAGCAGGTGTTCCCGACTCCAGGGCTCTTCCCTGATCCAGTATGGCAAGAGCAGGAGACGGAGTATCTCGGCACCTCAGTTACTTCTGGCAAGAGACTCCATCCCTCCCAGAGCCTCTGGGAGACCTGCCGGAGTCACACACAGGAGCCCCTCTGGCCAGGTCTCCCTGGGGAAGAGGGAAGAGCGGGGAGGAGCAGAGCCCGCTCCTCGCCGAGGATGCACATGGCAGCAAAAGGCTGCGGGTAGGAGTGGGAGCCCAGGCCATTGCAGTCTAAGATTCCCAGGAGCAGGTGGCCCAGCAGCTCCTGTCCCCAAGACACCGGTTCTCAATCCACGGCTCCCAAGAAGCTGCGGCTTTGCCGGAGGAGAAGATCCTTTCTCTGGATCTGGACAAGATCGTCCAGTGACGAAGGCAAGTGCTTCCAACTCCAGGGCTGTCTCTTGAGCCGCCTCTAGAGTAGAATATCAGGGAATATCTCCGCATCTCTGTTCCTCCCTGCGATAGCCTCCATCCCTTCCCCAAGCTCTGGCAGTCCTGGTGGACTGCAGGCAGATTAGCCTCTGCCTAAGGGACAAAATCCAGCCTATACGGCAAGGACTTCAAGAATTTCAGTTTTGAGCCAGTAGGGCACTGCAGTACTGTTGTGTAAACACTAAATAAGGAGAAGGGGAAGGAAGAAAATAGAAACTTTTTTTTTTTGGTTGCAAATAGGTTTTTTTCACGTGGGTTTAGGGTGGATATTTGGGAAAGGTTCTTCCCTCCGAGGGTGGTTGGGCACTGGACCAGGCTCCCCAGGGCAGTGGTCACAGCACCAAGGCTGGCAGAGTTCAGGCACACGGTGTGACTCTTGGGGTCGGTGCCGTGCCGGGCAAAGGCTTGGACTCGACGCTCCTTGTGGGTCCCTTCCAACTGAGCATGTTCTGTGATGGTGCGATGAGTTCCTTCTCTTTCAACACTTTTGTTCTTTTTAGGGCTCCTCGCTGCCCGGGGGGCGAAGCCCGCCTTCCGCGCGCCTGCTTCCCTGGCCGTTGTGGCGGCCGCAGCCAGGCGCTGAGTGCCCGCTCCCGGGCGGGCTCGGCCGCTCGCTCCAGGAGTGGGGGGGCAGCGCCGGCGCCTCGAGGATTCCCGGGATTCCCTCGCCGGTTTCCAGGCAACGCTCCCCGCGCGCTCCTCGCTCCAGGGCCGAACGTGCGCAGCCAATGGGAGGCGGCGGAGTGGGCGGGGCGAGGCGGGGATTGGGCGAGGCGGGGATTGGGCGGGGCGGGGGCGGGGCCGAGAGGGGCGTTTGAGGGGGTTTGGGTGGGAGCGGGCGGGGCCGGGAGCGGGAGCGCTGCCGCTGAGCGACCCCCGGGCAGCGACCCCCGTGGAAGAGACCCCCGGGCAGCGGCCCCAAGACCCCCGGCGAGTGGCCCCCGGTGCGTGGCCCCGGGGGAGGGACCCCCCCGTGCGCGGCCCCCCGGCGAGTGGCCGCTGGTGAGCGACCCCCCGTAAGTGACACCCGGTGAGCGACCCGCGGTGAACAAGCCCCGGTAAGTGATCCCTGGGGAGGGACCCCCGGTGAATGACCCGCGGTGAACAACCCCTGGCAAGTGACCCCCGGGGAGAGAACTCCGGTAAGTCACCCCCGAGGAGGGACCCCCGGTGAGTGAGCCCCGGGGACAGTCCCCCGGTGCGCGGCCCCCGGGGGTGTCTGTCCGGGGCTGGGCGCGTTCCTTCCCCGTGCAGAGCCGGGCGGGGCCGTGGCGGGAGCGGGGCCGGAGCGGAGCCGGCCGGGGGGGCAGAGGGGAGCCCTGAGCCGCCTTCTGCCGAGGGGGCTGCTGGAAAGGAGCCTGCGCTGGGAGGAGCGGGGGACGTGGCCCGAGGCTGAGGCAGGGGAGCTTCAGGTCAGCTCCTGGAGAAAGGTTTCTGGCTGTGGTTTTCGGGGGGGGCTCGGGCACTGCAATGGGTTGCCCGGGCGGAGCCAGCACCCCGGCAGGTGTTTCAGAGGCGCCGGCATCTGGCCATGGCTGACACGCTTTAGTGGTTTGGGGGTTGCTGGGGCAGTGCTGGGCTGACAGTTGGACTTGATGGAATCATGGAACGGGCTGAGTTGGGAGGGTCCCACCGGCACCGTGGAGTCCAGCTCCTGAGTTTTAGGCACCACTAAAGGAACTGAATCTGCATCAAGCTGTTTGGCTCCAAAAACTCTTCTGCCCCTAGTCTACACTGCCAAGTAAAACAAAACAGATCGTGCAAAATAGAGGCCTGTGTTCCCCCCAAAGGGAAGGCAGGCAGTTACAAACCAGGACAATAAATCAAAGCTCAGAGCTTGCATTCATGGTCCCCACAGTTGTATGACACATCAAACCAGTCCGCTGTTACCCATGTAGAACTCTCATCAGGAACCCCAAACTTTCTTGTGTGTATTTGTATAGATATGTATAGATATGTATAGGTAGATAGATATACATACATAGATATGTATAGGTATCTATTTGTGTGTATCTCTGTAAGATTCTGTATCTTTGGATGTGATATTGGCATGCTGTTGTTGTGTGGCAACAAGTGGACTTAAAAGGTTACAACACTTTAGGAGATCACCTTTCTGCTTATGGGTCCTGTTTTTTAAAGAAGGTATCAAGAAAAGAACTCTTTAGCCAAATATAAATTAAGACATTAATCAGAGCCAATGTATTGATTTTTATTTCCAATTGTACAACAAGTCATTCAACTATTTGCATACTCCAAAGCTGGGTTGGAAACTTCTCCCTGAGAAATAAGAAAAACTGTTTTCCGAGGCTGTTAATGACAGCCATGGCAGAGTTTCCAATAACAACTCCCCATTCTTGAAATGCAAAGCCTGAAAAATGAAACAAGCGTTAACCTGGAATTCTTGTTGCCAGCACTGATCTGGACAGAAGTTATTAGAGAGTGGAGCAAAGCTAGCACCACAAACAACCTTGGGCTCTGCATTCGTTGGTCATGGCAACAAAGTTTTGCTTTTCAACCCATCTGCTAAGAAAACCTTGCCAGAACTGTGAGCTTATAACACTACTTTTCTTAAGAAGTTAGGAGGCCTTAATCCAGTGTACACAGATGAGACCCTGAAATAGGAGAGAGGCCAGCTGCTGATGATCAGTGCAGATGAGGAATCAGCTCTGCTGAGTAGGCTTCAAGCTTTGTGATTTTTACAAGTGGACTATTTCAAATCTGTTGTAGAAGAAACAGTCTTTTCTGTTTGATCAACTTTCCACTTTCAGAATACTGGAGTTTATCCCTCAAATTCAGCCTGTAGTTTCAAAAGATAAAAATCCTTACAGGAAACCTTTCAGCCTCAGTAGCCAATTGCAACGTGCCCAGGGAAGTTCAGCAACAGCACCATTCATTAAATGTACTGTTCTAGACCAGCCATCCCAGAGAGATTGAGCTCCAGTGCTAAACCCCATAGAGTGCCAAGTGCCATAAGAGCTGATTTTTGGCTTTGCTGAGATTCTCTCTGGTTTCCTTTGGTGTAGCTGGCACAACTGGAGCAAAGGGTCTGGGCAAAAGTACATCCTTAGAAGGGTCCAGCACAAATCATGTGACAAGATTAGCGATTTCTCTAATTGAGGAAGTATATTAGATACACATATGTATTTTTCTACCTCCTCTTTCCACACTGCTGCTGTATTCCTTCATCATGCCCTGTGAGCAGTCCCAGTGTTCTGTGATTGACGCCATAAGGGACTTGCTAACAGGGAACAAACACCTCCGAGACAAAAGGTGCCACCACAGAAACCTCTTGCTGCCCAAGAAGTGCCCAGGATGGCCCAATAACTGCACCTGAAGCCAAAAGATCCAGACTTTCTTTCCTGGGGGAAAGGACTGCTGATTCACTTTTTTCAGCCCTGCGCTGCAATGGCCTGTCCCACCTTTTGAAGAATTAAATCCAACAGACGATCCTGCAGACAAAAGGTGCCACCACAGAAAATTCTTCCCTCCCAAGAAGTTCCCAGGCTGCCCCAACAACTGTACCTGAAGCCAGAGGATCCAGACTTTTTTCCTTAGGGAAAGAGCTGCTGTTCCATTTTTCAGCCCTGCGCTGCAATGGCCGGTCCCACCTCCTGAAAAATTGAATCCAAATAAAGATTCCTGTAAGACAAAAGGTGCCACCACAGAAAACTCTTCCTGTCCAAGAAGTGTTTAGGCTGCCCCAACAACTGCACCTCAAAGCCAAAGCTTCCAGACTTTTTTTCCTGATGGAAAGAGCTGCTGTTCCCTTTTTTCAGCCCTGCACTGCAATGGCCAGTCCCACCTCCTGAAAAATTGAATCCAAATGAAGATTCCTGCCAGACAAAGGT
>NW_024103498.1:20723-32058 GCF_003945595.2 Pipra filicauda | reverse complement strand
CCAAATGAAGATTCCTGCCAGACAAAGGGTGCCACCACAGAAAGATCTTTGCTGCCCAAGAAGTACCAAGTCTGCCCCAACAACTACACTTGAAGCCAAAGGTTCCAGACTTTTTTTCCTTAGGGAGAGAGCTGCTGTTCCCTTTTTTCAGCCCTGCGCTGCAATGGCCTGTCCTACCATTTGAAAAATTGCATCCAAATGAAGATTCCTGCCAGACAAAAGGTGCCACCACAGAAAGGTCTTGCTGCCCAAGAAGTGCCCAGTCTGCCCCAACAACTGCACCTCAAAACCAAAGGTTCCAGACTTTTTTTCCTGGTGGAAAGAGCTGCTGTTCCCTTTTTCCAGCCCTGCACTGCAATGGCCTGTCCTACCTCCTGGAAAATTGAATCCAAATGAAGATTCCTGCCAGACAAAAGGTGCCACCACAGAAAGTTCTTTGCTGCCCAAGACGTGCCCAGGCTGCCCCAAACAACTGCACCTCAAAGCCAAAGCTTCCAGACTCTTTTTCCTGGTGGAAAGAGCTGCTGTTCCCTTTTTTCAGCCCTGCGCTGCAATGGCCTGTCCCACCTCCTGGAAAATTGAATCCAAATGAAGATTCCTGCCAGACAAAAGGTGCCACCACAGAAAGGTCTTGCTGCCCAAGAAGTGCCAAGGCTGCCCCAAAAACTACACTTGAATCCAAAGTTTTCAGACTTTTTTTCCTTAGGGAAAGAGCTGCTGTTCCATTTTTTCTGCCCTGTGCTGCAATGGCCTGTCCCACCTCCCGGAAAATTGAATCCAAATGAAGATTCCTGCCAGACAAAAGGTGCCACCACAGAAAACACTTCCTGCCCAAGAAGTGCCCAGTCTGGCCCAACTTCACCTGAAGCCAAAGCTTCCAGGCTTTTTTTCCTGGTGGAAAGAGCTGCTGTTCCCTTTTTCCAGCCCTGCACTGCAATGGCCTGTCCCACCTCCTGGAAAATTGAATCCAAATGAAGATTCCTGCCTGACAAAAGGTGCCACCACAGAAAGCTCTTCCTGCCCAAGAAGTGCCCAGGCTGCACCAACTACACCTGAAGCCAAAGCTTCCAGACTTTTTTTCCTTAGGGAAAGAGCTGCTGTTCCCTTTTTCCAGCCCTGCACTGCAATGGCCTGTCCCACCATTTGAAAAATAGAATCCAAATGAAGATTCCTGCCAGAGAAAAGGTGCCACCACAGAAAACTCTTTCTGCCCAAGAAGTGCCCAGCCTGCCGCAACTACACCTGAAGCCAAAGCTTCCAGACTGTTTTTCCTGGTGGAAAGAGCTGCTGTTCCCTTTTTTCAGCCCTGTGCTGCAGTGGACTGTTCCACCTCCTGAAAAACTGAATGCAAATGAAGATTCCTGCCAGATAAAAGGTGCCACCACAGAAAGATCTTTGCTGCCCAAGACGTGCCCAGGCTGCCCCAGCAACTGCACCTCAAAGCCAAAGCTTCCCGACTCTTTTTCCTGGTGGAAAGACCTGCTGTTCCCATTTTCCAGCCCTGAGCTGCAATGGCCTGTCCCACCATTTGAAAAATTGCATCCAAATGAAGATTGCTGCCAGACAAAAGGTGCCACCACAGAAAGATCTTTGCTGCCCAAGAAGTGCCCAGGCTGCCCCAAGAACTGCACCTCAAAGCCAAAGCTTCTAGACTGTTTTTCCTGGTGGAAAGAGCTGCTGTTCCCTTTTTTCAGCCCTGTGCTGTAATGGCCTGTCCCACCATTTGAAAAATTGCATCCAAATGAAGATTCCTGCCAGACAAAAGGTGCCACCACGGAAAGCTCTTCCTGCCCAAGAAGTGCCAAAGGTACCCCAAAAACGACACTTGAATCCAAAGTTTCCAGACTTTTTTTCCTTAAGGAAAGAGCTGCTGTTCCCTTTTTTCTGCCCTGTGCTGCAATGGCCTGTCCCACCTCCTGGAAAATTGAATCCAAATGAAGATTCCTGCCAGACAAAAGGTGCCACCACAGAAAACTCTTGCGTCCCAAGAAGTGCCCAGCCTGCACCAACTTTACCTGAAGCCAAAGCTTCCAGACTGTTTTTCCTGGTGGAAAGAGCTGCTGTTCCCTTTTTTCTGCCCTGTGCTGCAGTTGAAAGTCCCACCTCCTGAAAAACTGAATGCAAATGAAGATTCCTGCCAGACAAAAGGTGCCACCACAGAAAGATCTTTGCTGCCCAAAAATTGCCCAGACTGCCCCAACAACTACACTTGAAGCCAAAGGTTCCAGACTTTTATTCCTTAGGGAAAGAGCTGCTGTTCCCTTTTTTCTGCCCTGTGCTGCAATGGCCTGTCCCACCATTTGAAAATTAGAATCCAAACGAAGATTCCTGCCAGACAAAAGGTGCCACCACAGAAAACTCTTTCTGCCCAAGAAGTGCCCAGCCTGCACCAACTGCACCTCAAAGCCAAAGCTTCCAGACATTTTTTCCTTAGGGAAAGAGCTGCTCTTCCATTTTTTCAGTTCTGCGCTGCAATGGCCTGCCCCACCTCCTGGAAAATTGAATCCAAATGAAGATTCCTGCCAGACAAAAGGTGCCACCACAGAAAGGTCTTGCTGCCCAAGAAGTGCCCAGTCTGCCACACCAACTGCACCTGAAAACCAAAGCTTCGAGATTTTTTTTCCTGGTGGAAAGGGCTGCTGTTCCCTTTTTTCAACTCTCCTCTGCAATGGCCTGTCCTACCTCCTGGAAAATGGATAGCAAATGAAGATTCCTGCCTGACAAAAGGTGCCACCAGAAAAAGCTCTTTGCTGCCCAAGAAGTTCCCAGGCTGCCCCACCAACTGCACCTGAAGCCAAAGCTTCCAGACTTTTTTTCCTTAGGGAAAGAGTTGCTCTTCCATTTTTTCAGTTCTGCGCTGCAATGGCCAGTCCCACCTCCTGGAAAATTGAATCCAAATGAAGATTCCTGCCAGACAAAAGATGCCACCACAGAAAGGTCTTGCTGCCCAAGAAGTGCCCAGGCTGCCCCAACAACTGCACCTCAAAGCCTAAGTTTCCAGACTGTTTTTCCTGGTGGAAAGAGCTGCTGTTCCCTTTTTTCAGCCCTGCACTGCAATGGCCGATCCCCCCTCCTGAGAAATAGAATCCAAATGAAGATTCCTGCCAGACAAAAGGCGCCACCACAGAAAACTCTTCCTGCCCAAGAAGTGCCCAGCCTGCATCCACTACACCTGAAGCCATAGCTTTCAAACTGTTTTTCCTGGTGGAAAGAGTGACTGTTCCCTTTTTTCAGTTCTGAGCTGCAATGGCCTGTCCCACCTTTTGAAAAATTGCATCCAAATGAAGATTGCTGCCAAACAAAAGGTGCCACCACAAAAAGCTCTTTGATGCCCAAGAAGTGCCCAGGCTGCCCAAACAACTGCACCTCAAACCCAAAGCTTTCGGACTGTTTTTCCTGGTGGAAAGAGCTGCTGTTCCCTTTTTTTCAGCCCTGCTCTGCAATGGCCTGTCCCACCTCCTGGAAAATTTACTCCAAATGAAGATTCCTGCCAGACAAAAGGTGCCACCACAGAAAACTCTGGCTGCCCAAGAAGTGCCCAGCCTGCACCAACTACACCTGAAGCCAAAGCTTCCAGACTGTTTTTCCTTAAGGAAAGAGCTGCTGTTCCCTTTTTTCAGCCCTGTGGTGCAGTGGACAGTCCCGCTTCCTGAAAAACTGAATGCAAATGAAGATTCCTGCCAGACAAAATATGCCACCACAGAAAGATCTTTGCTGCCCAAGAAGTGCCTAGCCTGCACAAACTACACCTGAAGCCCCAGGTTCCAGACTGTTTTTCCTGGTGGAAAGAGCTGCTGTTCCCTTTTTTCAGCCCTGCACTGCAATGGCCTGTCCCACCTCCTGAAAAATAGAATCCAAATGAAGATTCCTGCCAGACAAAGGTGCCACCACAGAAAACACTTCCTGCCCAAGAAGTGCCCAGCCTGTACCAACTACACCTGAAGCCAAAGCTTCCAGACTTTTTTTCCTTAGGGAAAGAGCTGCTGTTCCCTTTTTTCTGCCCTGTGCTGCAGTGGACAGTCCTACCTCCTGAAAAACTGAATGCAAATGAAGATTCCTGCCAGATAAAAGGTGCCACCACAGAAAGCTCTTTGATGCCCAAGAAGTGCCCAGGCTGCCACACCAACTGCACCTCAAAGCCTAAGCTTCCAGACTCTTTTTCCTGGTGGAAAGAGCTGCTGTTCCCTTTTTTCAGTTCTGTGCTGCAATGGCCAGTCCCACCTTTCGAAAAATTGAAAGCAAATGAAGATTCCTGCCAGACAAAAGGTGCCACCACAGAAAGATCTTTGCTGCCCACGAAGTGCCCAGGCTGCCCCAACAACTGCACCTCAAAGCCTCAGCTTCCAGACTTTTTTTCCTGGTGGAAAGAGCTGCTGTTCCCTTTTTTCAGCCCTGCACTGCAATGGCCGATCCCACCTCCTGAGAAATATAATCCAAATGAAGATTCCTGCCAGACAAAAGGTGCCACCACAGAAAACTCTTCCTGCCCAAGAAGTGCCCAGCCTGCATCCACTACACCTGAAGCCATAGCTTTCAAACTGTTTTTCCTGGTGGAAAGAGTGACTGTTCCCTTTTTTCAGTTCTGAGCTGCAATGGCCTGTCCCACCTTTTGAAAAATTGCATCCAAATGAAGATTGCTGCCAAACAAAAGGTGCCACCACAAAAAGCTCTTTGATGCCCAAGAAGTGCCCAGGCTGCCCCAACAACTGCACCTCAAACAAAAAGCTTTCGGACTGTTTTTCCTGGTGGAAAGAGCTGCTGTTCCCTTTTTTCAGCCCTGTGGTGCAGTGGACAGTCCCACTTCCTGAAAAACTGAATGCAAATGAAGATTCCTGCCAGACAAAAGGTGCCACCGCAGAAAGCTCTTCCTGCCCAAGAAGTGCCTAGCCTGCACAAACTACACCTGAAGCCCCAGGTTCCAGACTGTTTTTCCTGGTGGAAAGAGCTGGTGTTCCCTTTTTTCAGCCCTGCGCTGCAATGGCCTGTCCCACCTCCTGAAAAATAGAATCCAAATGAAGATTCCTGCCAGACAAAAATTGCCTCCAGAAAAAGCTCTTTCTGCCTAAGGAGTTCCCAGGCTGCCCCACCAATTGCACCTGAAGCCAAAGCTTCCAGACTTTTTTTCCTTAGGGAAAGAGCTGCTGTTCCCTTTTTTTCAGCCCTGCACTGCAATGGCCTGTCCCACCTCCTGGAAAATTGAATCCAAATGAAGATTCGTGCAAGACAAAAGGTACCACCACAGAAAACTCTTGCTGCCCAAGAAGTGCCCAGCCTGCTCCAACTACACCTGAAGCCAAAGCTTCCAGACTGTTTTTCCTGGTGGAAAGAGCTGCTGTTCCCTTTTTTCAGCCCTGCACTGCAATGGCCTGTCCCACCTCCTGCAAAATTTACTCCAAATGAAGATTCCTGCCAGACAAAAGGTGCCACCACAGAAAACTCTGGCTGCCCAAGAAGTGCCCAACCTGCACCAACTACACCTGAAGCCAAAGCTTCCAGACTGTTTTTCCTGGTGGAAAGAGCTGCTGTTCCCTTTTTTCAGCCCTGTGCTGCAATGGCCTGTCCCACCTCCCGGAAAATTGAATCCAAATGAAGATTCCTGCCAGACAAAAGGTGCCACCACAGAAAGCTCTTGCTGCCTAAGAAGTGCCCAGTCTGCCCCAACAACTGCACCTCAAAACCAAATGTTCCAGACTGTTTTTCCTGGTGGAAAGAGCTGCTGTTCCCTTTTTTCAGCCCTGCGCTACATTAGCAAGTCCCACCGTTTAAAAGATAGAATCGAAATGAAGACTGCTGCCAGACAAAAGGTGCCACCACAGAAAGATCTTTGATTCACAAGACGTGCCCAGGCTGCCCCAACAACTGCACCTCAAAGCCAAAGCTTCCAGACTTTTGTTCTTATGGAAAGAAGCTGCTGTTCCCTTTTTTCAGCCTGCGCTGCAATGGCTGGTCCCCCCTCCTGAAAAATTGATCCAAATGAAGATTTCCTGCCAGACAAACGGTTGCCACCACAGAAAGATCTTTGCTGCCCAAAGAAGTGCCCAGGGACTGCCACCAACTGCACCTCAAAGCCAAAGCTTCCAGATTTTTTCTTCCTGGTTTCCCCCCCCCCCCCCCCCCGGAAAGAGCTGCTGTTCCCTTTTTTCAGCCCTGCGCTACATTAGCAAGTCCCACCTTTTAAAAAATAGTTCCCAAATGAAGATTGCTGCCAGACAAAAGGTCTTGCTGCCCAAGAAGTACCCAATCTGCCCCAAAAACTACACTTGAAGCCAAAGCTTCCAGACTGTTTTTCCTGGTGGAAAGAGCTGCTGTTCTCTTTTTTCAGCCCTGCGCTGCAATGACCTGTCCCACCTCCTGGAAAATTTACTCCAAATGAAGATTCGTGCCAGTCAAAAGGTGCCACCACAGAAAGCTCTTGCTGCCTAAGAAGTGCCCAGTCTGCCCCAACAACTGCACCTCAAAACCAAAGGTTCCAGACTGTTTTTCCTGGTGGAAAGAGCTGCTGTTCCCTTTTTTCAGCCCTGCGCTACATTAGCAAGTCCCAACGTTTAAAAGATAGAATCGAAATGAAGATTGCTGCCAGACAAAAGGTGCCACCACAGAAAGGTCTTGCTGCCCAAGAAGTGCCCAGTCTGCCCCACCAACTGCACCTGAAAACCAAAGCTTCGAGATTTTTTTTCCTGGTGGAAAGGGCTGCTGTTCCCTTTTTTCAACTCTCCTCTGCAATGGCCTGTCCTACCTCCTGGAAAATGGATAGCAAATGAAGATTCCTGCCTGACAAAAGGTGCCACCAGAAAAAGCTCTTTGCTGCCCAAGGAGTTCCCAGGCTGCCCCACCAACTGCACCTGAAGCCAAAGCTTCCAGACTTTTTTTCCTTAGGGAAAGAGCTGCTGTTCCATTTTTTTCAGCCCTGCGCTGCAATGGCCTGTCCCACCTCCTGGAAAATTGAATCCAAATGAAGATTCCTGCCAGACAAAAGGTGCCACCACAGAAAACACTTCCTGCCCAAGAAGTGCCCAGCCTGCCACAACTACACCTGAAGCCAAAGCTTTCGAACTGTTTTTCCTGGTGGAAAGAGCTGCTGTTCCCTTTTTTCTGCCCTGTGCTGCAGTGGACAGTCCTACCTCCTGAAAAATAGAATCCAAATGAAGATTCTTGCCAGACAAAAGGTGCCACCACAGAAAGATCTTTGCTGCCCAAGAAGTGCCCAGCCTGTACCAACTACACCTGAAGCCAAAGCTTCCAGACTTTTTCCTGGTGGAATGAGCTGCTGTTCCCTTTTTTCAGCCTTGTGGTGCAGTGGACAGTCCCACCTCCTGAAAAACTGAATGCAAATGAAGATTCCTGCCAGACAAAAGGTGCCACCACAGAAAACTCTTCCTGCCCAAGAAGTGCCCAGCCTGCATCCACTACACCTGAAGCCATAGCTTTCGAACTGTTTTTCCTGGTGGAAAGAGCGACTGTTCCCTTTTTTCAGTTCTGAGCTGCAATGGCCTGTCCCACCTTTTGAAAAATTGCATCCAAATGAAGATTGCTGCCAAACAAAAGGTGCCACCACAAAAAGCTCTTTGATGCCCAAGAAGTGCCCAGGCTGCCCCAACAACTGCACCTCAAACCCAAAGTTTCCAGACTTTTTTTCCTGGTGGAAAGAGCTGCTGTTCCCTTTTTTCAACCCTGCTCTGCAATGGCCTGTCCCGCCTCCTGCAAAATTTACTCCAAATGAAGATTCCTGCCAGACAAAAGGTGCCACCACAGAAAACTCTTCCTGCCCAAGAAGTGCCCAGCCTGCACCAACTACACCTGAAGCCAAAGCTTTCGAACTGTTTTTCCTGGTGGAAAGAGCTGCTGTTCCCTTTTTTCAGCCCTGTGGTGCAGTGGACAGTCCCACTTCCTGAAAAACTGAATGCAAATGAAGATTCCTGCCAGACAAAAGGTGCCACCACAGAAAGCTCTTCCTGCCCAAGAAGTGCCTAGCCTGCACAAACTACACCTGAAGCCCCGGGTTCCAGACTGTTTTTCCTGGTGGAAAGAGCTGGTGTTCCCTTTTTTCAGCCCTGCACGGCAATGGCCTGTCCCACCTCCCGGAAAATTGAATCCAAATGAAGATTCCTGCCAGACAAAAGGTGCCACCACAGAAAGCTCTTGCTGCCTAAGAAGTGCCCAGTCTGCCCCAACAACTGCACCTCAAAACCAAATGTTCCAGACTGTTTTTCCTGGTGGAAAGAGCTGCTGTTCCCTTTTTTCAGCCCTGCGCTACATTAGCAAGTCCCACCGTTTAAAAGATAGAATCGAAATGAAGATTGCTGCCAGACAAAAGGTGCCACCACAGAAAGATCTTTGATTCACAAGACGTGCCCAGGCTGCCCCAACAACTGCACCTCAAAGCCAAAGCTTCCAGACTTTTGTTCCTAATGGAAAGAGCTGCTGTTCTCTTTTTTCAGCCCTGCAATGCAATGGCTGGTCCCACCTCCTGAAAAATTGCATCCAAATGAAGATTCCTGCCAGACAAAAGGTGCCACCACAGAAAGATCTTTGCTGCCCAAGAAGTGCCCAGACTGCCCCACCAACTGCACCTCAAAGCCAAAGCTTCCAGATTTTTTTTCCTGGTGGAAAGAGCTGCTGTTCCCTTTTTTCAGCCCTGCGCTACATTAGCAAGTCCCACCTTTTAAAAAATAGAATCCAAATGAAGATTGCTGCCAGACAAAAGGTGCCACCACAGAAAGGTCTTGCTGCCCAAGAAGTACCCAGTCTGCCCCAACAACTACACTTGAAGCCAAAGCTTCCAGACTGTTTTTCCTGGAGGAAAGGGCTGCTGTTCCCTTTTTTTCAGCCCTGCGCTGCAATGGCCGGTCGCACCTCCTGAAAAACTGAAAGCAAATGAAGATTCCTGCCTGACAAAAGGTGAAACCACAGAAAGATCTTTGCTGCACAAGAAGTGCCCAGGCTCCCCCAACAACTGTACGTGAAACCAAAGCTTCCAGACTTTTTTTCCTGGTGGAAAGAGCTGCTGTTCCCTTTTTTCAACTCTCCTCTGCAATGGCCTGTCCTACCTCCTGGAAAATTGAAAGCAAATGAAGATTCCTGCCTGACAAAAGGTGCCACCAGAAAAAGCTCTTTGATGCCCAAGAAGTGCCCAGGCTGCCCCACCAACTGCACCTCAAAGCCAAAGTTTCCAGACTTTTTTTCCTTAGGGAAAGAGCTGCTGTTCCCTTTTTTAAGCCCTGCGCTGCAATGGCCTGTCCCACCTCCTGGAAAATTTACTCCAAATGAAGATTCGTGCCAGACAGAAGGTGCCACCACAGAAAGATCTTTGCTGCCCAAGAAGTGCCCAGCCTGTACCAACTACACCTGAAGCCAAAGCTTCCAGACTTTTTCCTGGTGGAAAGAGCTGCTGTTTCCTTTTTTCAGCCTTGTGGTGCAGTGGACAGTCCCACCTCCTGAAAAACTGAATGCAAATGAAGATTCCTGCCAGACAAAAGGTGCCACCACAGAAAACTCTTCCTGCCCAAGAAGTGCCCAGGCTGCCCCAAACAACTGCACCTCAAAGCCTAAGCTTCCAGATTTTTTTTCCTGGTGGAAAGAGCTGCTGTTCCCTTTTTTCAGCCCTGCGCTACATTAGCAAGTCCCACCATTTAAAAAATAGTTCCCTAATGAAGATTGCTGCCAGACAAAAGGTCTTGCTGCCCAAGAAGTACCCAATCTGCCCCAACAACTACACTTGAAGCCAAAGCTTCCAGACTGTTTTTCCTGGTGGAAAGAGCTGCTGTTCCCTTTTTTCAGCCCTGCGCTGCAATGGCCTGTCCCACCTCCTGGAAAATTTACTCCAAATGAAGATTCGTGCCAGTCAAAAGGTGGCACCACAGAAACAACTAGGGCTGCCCAAGAAGTTGCCAGCCTGCACCAACAACTGTGCCACCTCAAAACAAACGGTTCCAGACTGTTTTCCTGGTGGAAAGAGCTTGCTGTTCCCTTTTTCAGCCCTGCGCTTACATTAGCAAGTTCCACCGTTTAAAATAGAGAATCGCAAGAAGATTGCTGCAGACAAAAGGTGCCACCACAGAAAGGTCTTGTGCCCAAGAAGTGCCCAGGTCTGCCCCACCACCTGCACTGAAACCAAAGCTCGAGATTTTTTTTCTGGGGAAAGGGCTGTGTTCCTTTTTTCCAACTCTTCCTCGCAATGCCTGTTCCTACCTCCTGGAAAATGTAGCAAAGACTATTTCTGCCTGCAAAAGGTGCCACAGAAAAGCTCTTTGCTGCCCAAGGAGTTCCCAGGCTGCCCCACCAACTGCACCTGAAGCCAAAGCTTCCAGACTTTTTTTCCTTAGGGAAAGAGCTGCTGTTCCATTTTTTTCAGCCCTGCGCTGCAATGGCCTGTCCCACCTCCTGAAAAATAGAATCCAAATGAAGATTCCTGCCAGACAAAAGGTGCCACCACAGAAAACACTTCCTGCCCAAGAAGTGCCCAGCCTGCCACAACTACACCTGAAGCCAAAGCTTCCAGACTTTTTTTCCTTAGGGAAAGAGCTGCTGTTCCCTTTTTTCAGCCCTGCGCTGCAATGGCCTGTCCCACCTCCTGAAAAATAGAATCCAAATGAAGATTCTTGCCAGACAAAAGGTGCCACCACAGAAAGATCTTTGCTGCCCAAGAAGTGCCCAGCCTGTACCAACTACAACTGAAGCCAAAGCTTCCAGACTTTTTCCTGGTGGAAAGAGCTGCTGTTCCCTTTTTTCAGCCTTGTGGTGCAGTGGACAGTCCCACCTCCTGAAAAACTGAATGCAAATGAAGATTCCTGCCAGACAAAAGGTGCCACCACAGAAAACTCTTCCTGCCCAAGAAGTGCCCAGCCTGCATCCACTACACCTGAAGCCATAGCTTTCGAACTGTTTTTCCTGGTGGAAAGAGCGACTGTTCCCTTTTTTCAGTTCTGAGTTGCAATGGACTCTCCCACCTTTTGAAAAATTGCATCCAAATGAAGATTCCTGCCAGACAAAAGGTGCCACCACAAAAAACTCTTTGATGCCCAAGAAGTGCCCAGGCTGCCCAAACAACTGCACCTCAAACCCAAAGCTTTCGGACTGTTTTTCCTGGTGGAAAGAGCTGCTGTTCCCTTTTTTCAGCCCTGTGGTGCAGTGGACAGTCCCACTTCCTGAAAAACTGAATGCAAATGAAGATTGCTGCCAGACAAAAGGTGCCACAACAGAAAGCTCTTCCTGCCCAAGAAGTGCCTAGCCTGCACAAACTACACCTGAAGCCCCAGGTTCCAGACTGTTTTTCCTGGTGGAAAGAGCTGGTGTTCCCTTTTTTCAGCCCTGCAATGCAATGGCCTGTCCCACCTCC
>NW_024103498.1:0-17320 GCF_003945595.2 Pipra filicauda | reverse complement strand
GCCGTCATCTCTTCCCTCTCATCTCTCTTTTGCTGGCCCCGGGGAGCCTCCTGAATTGTCCTCCACGGCACGTGCTTTTGAGAATGCTCGAGGGGCACGAGAGGCAGAACATCCCTCCTGGCTCAGCTCCCCGGGTCAGCATCTCCTGGTCTGTCCCGGGGATCATCCCTACAGGTAACAGGAGCACTTCTGCTGGTGACAAAGACCACCTGGGCTTTTGTCAGGGGATGTGGCACGAGTGCTACGGAGAGGCAGTGCATGGGAGAAGCAGCATCCCCAGAGAAAGCTCGGACGTGGTATGGCATCTCCCACCTTCTTTGGACTTTCTGGCGATGCAGCCTCTGTGAGGAGATCTGTGTCCCTCATCCTGCTCGTCTTACTCAGAGGAGCAGGGAACAGCCTGTCACATCTGAACTGGATGTGTTTGAACCAGCACATCTGCAGGAGGTTGACGGGCACTCTGAGGCACAGTCAAAAGGTTCATTCCCTTTCCCATTGCTCTCAACTCAGTAGAAGGACATGAAGGACCACCAGGGAAGGGCGTTGTCCATTCCCATGTGCACTGGCTTCTCATCCAGCCCACAGAAGTTCTTTAACCTTCCCTGGAGAGACACGGAAGGACTAGAGAGGGTGACTCTCTTTGCATTGAAGAGACAAGTCTTGAGCACACACCTGGTGGTGGTGTGGGGAGATGACCCTGAGCAAGTACAATTGCCATCAGCCTCATGGGGGAGCCTTGAAGTTCTGTGGGACAAAGAGTGTCTGGTGTCACTTTGAATTTACGGTACTAAACCCTGGCAAAGCCCCTGGATGCAGCTCTGGGGTGTGCTTCTGTGGACAGAACTCCCCGTGCCCATCCCTCCGGCCATGGGGCTTCTCAGATAGTGGCAGAGCAAGTGGTACCTCACAAGGGCTGAGATGTATCCAGGCTCCGGGTGTGGCAGCAGGAGCCCCAGGAGATACTGTCCCTGCTGCCATGAACTGTCTGTCTGGGTGTGTGCAAGGGAAGGACTCGTGTGTCTGAAAACCCTTGTGTAAGCGAGCAGTGAGCCCCCGCCAGGGCACCACTGACTCTTGGCCAGCTGGCCATCCACCACGATCCCAGAGGCCATTTTCCAGCACTGCTATGCAGCATGTCATTCCCAGTCTGTCCGTACAACCGAGGTTGCCCCATCCCAGGGACAGAATCTGGCACTTCCCCTTGTTGAACTTCCTCTGGTGGATGATTGCCCAAACCTCTAATTTGAGGTCTCTCTGCACTGCCTCCCTCTTCCATGAGGCCCTAGAGTGTCACAATGGCCCTTTGATTCCAGGGGAATCTGCAGTGTTCAGTGTTCCAGGTGTTACGTGAAGCCCCATATTTTCACAATGGCACTAAAATGTACATCAGAAGCTTTATCTTAGATAAAAATGATATCCTAATTCTTTTAAGACTTCAGTTATTTTTAGGAGAGAGAATGTAGATAACACATGGAAACGAATAGAGAGTGTATCGTATGCCCATCTTCAAGAAATTAGCTTACGTACCTCTGAAATGTTCTTTAATAAGAGATTGTTCTGTTAAGAAGAAAGTCAATTAAATATTGTTTAGGCAAATGGGAAGTTCTAAGACACATGTCTTAGTTGGTCCTAGAACATTTAATTTAGGAGTTAGAGATCGGATAGATCAAGCAGGGACGCTAGGAGGCCTGATTAGCGAGAAGACCACTCTCCGAACATGACTGCCCCCCCCCCGAAGAAATGGACGCTAGATGGCAGTCTTGCTCCACGAATAAAACCCAAGATGCTATATGACATCAAAATCATAACCTAATTCTCCACTGCTGGTGAAGGGGGAAGGGGTCTCTCAAGCATCACTGTATTTATATTCCAAAATTTATACTAGATGTTTGATCCATGCAGGGCAGAGTACCCCATGTATTCCCAGCTGACATATTAAAGAAATGTTCGATCCAATGGTTTCTGGTCATTGGATTGAATTCTTTTTTTTCCCTCTTTGATTCCATGAAATTCCAAAGATATCTTTTAGGGTTTGTTTAATACCATGAAGTCCCGCCTCTGAGCGCCCCTCAACCTGCTGCAGATGTGCTGCTTCCACCACATGCAGTTCAGATGTGACAGGCTGTTCCCTGGTCCTCTGAGTAAGAGGAGCAGGAGGAGGGAAAGAGAAGAGATCTCCTCACGGAGGTTGCATCTCCAGGAAGTTCAAAGCAGGTGGGAGATGCCATGCCACATCCGAGTTTTCTCTGGGGAAGGTGCTTCTCCTATGCACTGCCTCGCCGTAGCACTGGTACCACAGCCCCTGACAAAAGCCCAGGTTACCTTTGTCACTAGCAGAAGTGCTCCTGCTGCCAGCAGGGATGCTCCCCGAGACAGGCCAGGAGAGGCTGACCCGGGGAGCTGAGCCGGGAGGGATGTTCTGCCTCTCTTGCCCCGCGAGCATTCTCAAAAGCACGTGCCGTGGAGGACAATTCAGGAGTTTCCCCGGGCCAGCAAAAGAGAGATGAGAGAGAAGAGATGATGGCCACGAAAAAAGCTCATGGTCTGTCAATCTTGAACTCCTCGAGACCAATCCTCACCCCTCCCACCTAGCCCGGCCCCGCCGCCTCCACGGTGCAGAGCTCCGACCGCCGCCCTGCTGCCGCCGCTCTCGCCGGCCCTCCGCATCCAGCCCGCACCTGACGAGAGCCCGAGAGGCGTCGGCGCCCCGGTACAGTACCCGGGCTGAGTTGGATGAGGAGGAAGGTGGATGGAGACGAGAACAGTGGACGGAGACGAAGACAGAGGAGAGAGAGGAGGCGGAGAGGAGGCGGAGAGGAGGTGGCCCGGCCGGAGCAGAGACGGGGCTATCGGAGGCAGCGAGAAGCCGGGCGGCGGATCGGCGCATTCGGCGCCGGCGGAGAGAGGGACTGGCGGCGCTGGCCGCGGTTCTGCTCGGTACACAAGGCTGGTGCCTGGGGACAGGCGGGCCGCGGCTGGAGTTGTGGTGCAGGTCCCTCGAGGCTGCCGTCCTGCCTGGCAGGTTCTTCACAGAGCTCAGTCTCCCAACTAGCCTTCCGTCCGTCCCTCCCTCTGCTCCATAAAGTATTCCCTCGGAACACTCACCGGTCTTTTCTTTGTCGAGCCGTTCCCATTTCCTTGCTTTACTCTCTGTCCTTCAGAGACCTCCTGCAGTCCGTCCTTCCCCTTTTCTACTTTCCTTTCTCTCTTGCTTAGCTCAGTCGCGCAGCTTCCCATTCTTCAGTGACTCCAAAAATCCACCTCTCTTTCCTGCACTCAACTCTCCAGCAAATTCTAATGGGCACTTCCACAACTGCACACCTTGACAGTCTCATCAAATTCTTCTCCGTACGGTCCTGACTCTTTCTGTGCCCTGTCTTTTGGGAAACAACATCCAGTGCAAAAAGCCATTCTGACGGCTTTTTGTCTTTATCTCCCCGTCAGTGTCTGCAGGCAGAGCCCAGGGGCACTAGGACACATTGGTGGAGACAACGGAAGGCAGTGAGATCATCAGAAAGTGTTCACACGCCAACCTCCGGATCGGCGATTTTATTCCTTTCTACGGGCAGCTCCCGGGTCACAGACCCGAATTTCTCGCGCGCGTTGCTAAAGGGTGCAGAGAGCTGCGTGCGCCAGCGGGGCGGCTGTCGTTGTCGGGAGATGGACGTTGGACCTTCCCCTAACTCTCTGGACCCTGTCTTGGGGACACGGCGCTGTATTCTTTCGCCCTGGCAGACACGGATTCATAGACACGATCGTCTTTGGAGCTTTCAGGGGATTTTCTTAGAAATGCAAAACTAGTTTTATGAGACCAGTGCCATGATGAGGCCTGCACCATTATAACATGTCTGGGATTTATGAGGTCACTGTGATGATGAGGGCTCCACCGTTATCAGATGTCTGGGCTTTATGACGTCAGTGTGGTAATGAGGCCTGCACCATTATGAGGTGTCTGGGCTTGATGAGGTCACTGTGATGATGAGGCCTGCACCATTATGACATGTCTGGGCTTTATGAGGTCACTGTGAGGATGAGGCCTGCACCATTATGACGTGTCTGGGCTTTATGACGTCAGTGTGGTGATGAGGTCTGCACCATTATGAGGTGTCTGGGCTTTATCAGGTCACTGTGATGATGAGGCCTGCACCATTATGACATGTCTGGGCTTTATCAGATCAGTGTGGTGATGAGGCCTGCACCATTATGACATGTCTGGGTTTTATGGTGTCAATGTGATGATGAGGCCTGCACCATTATGACATGTCTGGGCATAATGAGGTCAGTGCCATGAGGAGGCCTGCACCATTATGACATGTCTGGGCTTCATGAGGTCACTGTGATGATGAGGCCTGCAACATTATGAGGTGTCTCGGTTTTATGAGGTCACTGTGATGATGATGCCTGCACCATTAAAACATGTCTGGGTTTTATGAGGTCAGTGCCATGATGGGGCCTGCACCATTATGACATGTCTGGGTTTTATGAGGTCAGTTTCATGATGAAACCTGCACCATTATGACATGTGTGGGCTTTATGAGGTCAGTGCCATGAGGAGGCCTGCACCATTATGAGGTGTCTCGTTTTTTGAGGTCAGTGCCATGATGGGGCCTGCACCATTATGACATGTCTGGGCTTTATGAGGTCATTGCCATGATGAAGCCTACACCATAATGACGTGTCTGGGCTTTATCACGTCACTGTGATGATGAGGCCTGCACCATTATTAGGTGTCTGGTCTTTTGGAGGTCAGTGTGATGATGAGGCCTGCACCATTATTACATATCTGGGCTTTATGATGTCAATGTGAAGATGAGACCTGCACCATTATGTCGTGTCCTGGCTTTATGACGTCACTGTGAGAATGACACCTGCACCATTATGACATGTCTGGGCTTTATGACATCAGTGTGATGATGAGGCCTGCACCATTATGACATATCTGGGATTTATGAGGTCACTGTGATGATGAGGCCTGCACCATTATGAGGTGTCTAGGCTTTATGAACTCACTGTGATGATGAGGCCTGCACCATTATGGCATGACTGGGCTTTATGAGGTCACTGTGATGATGAGGCCTGCACCATTACGACGTGCCTGGGCTTTATGACGTCAGTGTAGTAATGAGGCCTGCACCATTATGACATGTCTGGGTTTTATGAGGTCAGTGCCATGACGAGGTCTGCACCATTATGACATGACTGGGCTTTATGAGGTCTGTGCCATGAGGAAGCCTGCACTATTACGACATGTCTGGGCTTTATGAGGTCAGTGTGATGCTGAGACCTGCACCCTTATGACATGTCTGGGCTTTATTATGTCACTGTGATAATGAGGTCTGTACCATTATGAGGTGTCAGGGCTTTATGATGTCAGTGTGATGTTGAGGCCTGCACCATTATGACATGTCTGGGCTTTATGACATCAGTGTGATGATAAGTCCTGCACCACTATGAGGTGTCTGGGCTTTATGAGGACAGTGTGATCATGAGGCCTGCACCATTATGACAGGTCTCGGCTTTATGAGGTCAGTGCCATGATGGGACCTGCACCATTATGTAGTGTCTGGGCTTTATGAGGTCAGTGTGATGATGAGGCCTGCACCATTATGACATGTCTGGGCTTTATGAGGTCACTGTGATGAGGAGACCTGCACCATTATGACATGTCTGAGCTCTATCAGGTCAGTGCCATGGTGACGCCTGCACCATTAAAACATGTCTGGGTTTTATGAGGTCAGTGCCATGATGGGGCCTGCACCATTATGACATGTCTGGGTTTTATGAGGTCAGTTTGATGATGAAACCTGCACCATTATGACCTGTGTGCGCTTTATGAGGTCAGTGACATTAGGAGACCTGCACCATTTTGACATGTCTGGGCTTTATGAGGTCAGTGCCATGATGGGGCCTGCACCATTATGACATATCTGGGCTTTATGAGGTCATTGCCATGATGAAGCCTACACCATAATGACGTGTCTGGGCTTTATCAGGTCACTGTGATGATGAGGCCTGCACCATTATTAGGTGTCTGGTCTTTTGGAGGTCAGTGTGATGATGAGGCCTGCACCGTTATTACATATCTGGGCTTTATGATGTCAATGTGAAGATGAGGCCTGCACTATTCTGTGGTGTCTGGACTTTATGACGTCACTGTGAGGATGAGACCTGCACCATTATGACATGACTGGGCTTTATGAGGACACTGTGATGATGAGGCCTGCACCATTATGAGGTGTCTAGGCTTTATGAACTCACTGTGATGATGAGGCCTGCACAATTATGACATGACTGGGCTTTATGCGGTCAGTGTGATGATGAGGCCTGCACCATTACAACGTGCCTGGGCTTTATGACGTCAGTGTGGTAATGAGGCCTGCACCATTATGACATGTCTGGGCTTTATGAGGTCAGTGCCATGACGAGGTCTGCACCATTATGACATGTCTGGGCTATATGAGGTCTGTGCCATGAGGAAACCTGCACTATTATGACATGTCTGGGCTTTATGAGGTCAGTGTGATGATGAGGTCTGCACCCTTATGACATGTCTGGGCTTTATTATGTCACTGTGATAATGAGGTCTGCACCATTATGAGGTGTCAGGGCTTTATGATGTCAGTGTGATGTTGAGGCCTGCACCATTATGACATGCCTGGGCTTTATGAAATCAGTGTGATGATAAGTCCTGCAACATTATGAGGTGTCTGGGCTTTATGAGGACAGTGTGATCATGAGGCCTGCACCATTATGACAGGTCTCGGCTTTATGAGGTCAGTGCCATGATGGGACCCGCACAATAATGACGTGTCTGGGCTTTATCACGTCAGTGTGATGATGAGGCCTGCACCATTATGAGGTGTCTGGTTTTTTGAGGTCACTGTGATGATGAGGCCTGCACCATTATGACATGTCTGGGCTTTATGAGGTCACTGTTATGATGAGGCCTGCACCATTTTGTGGTGTCTGGGCTTTATGAGGTCACTGTGATGATGAGACCTGCACCATTATGAGGTGTCTGGGCTTTATGAGACCAGTGCCATGATGAGGCCTGCACCATTATGACATGTCTGGGCTTTATGAGGTCAGTGTGATGAAGAGACTTCCGTCATTATGACATGTCTGAGCTTTATGAGGTCACTGTGATGATGAGGCCTGAACCATTATGAGGTGTCTCGGCTTTATGAGGTCACTGTGATGATGAGGCCTGGACCATTATGAGGTGTCTCAGCTTTATGAAGTCACTGTGATGATGACGCCTGCACCATTATGACGTGTCTGGGCTATATGAGGTCGGTGCCATGACGAGGTCGGCACCATTATGACATATCTGGGCTTTATGAGGTCACTGTGATGAGGAGACCTGCACCATTATGGCATGTCTGAGCTCTATGAGGTCACTGCCGTGGTAACGCCTGCACTATTATAACATGACTGGGCTTTATGAGGTCACTGTGATGAGGAGACCTGCACCATTATGGCATGTCTGAGCTCTATGAGGTCACTGCCGTGGTAACGCCTGCACTATTATAACATGACTGGGCTTTATGAGATCACTGTGATGATGAGACCTGCAACATTATGACATGTCTGGGCTTTATGAGGTCACTGTGATGATGAGGCCTGCACCATTATGACGTGTCTGGGCTTTATGAGGTCAGTTCAATGAGGAGGCCTGCACCATTATAACATGACTGGGATCTATGAGGTCAGTGCCATGATGACGCCTGCACCATTATGAGGTGTCTGGGCTTTATGAGGTCAGTGTCATGATGGGACCTGCACCATTATGACATGTCTGGGCTTCATGAGGTCACTGTCATGATGAGACCTGTACCATTATGATATGTCTGGCCTTTATCAGGTCACTGTGACGACGAGACCTGCACCATTATGACATGTCTGGGCTTTATGACGTCAGTGCCATGATGAGACCTGCACCATAATGAGGTGTCTGGGCTTTATGAGGTCACTGTGATGATGAGGCCTGCACCATTATGTGTTGTCTGGGTTTATGATGTCAGTGTGATGATGAGGCCTGCACCATTATGACATGTCTCAGCTCTATGAGGTCAGTGCCATGATGGGACCTGCACCATTTTGTAGTGTCTGGGCTTTATGAGGTCAGTGTGATGATGAGGCCTGCACCATTATGACATGTCTGGGCTTTATGAGGTCACTGTGATGAGGAGACCTGCACCATTATGACATGTCTGAGCTCTATCAGGTCAGTGCCATGGTGACGCCTGCACCATTAAAACATGTCTGAATTTTATGAGGTCAGTGCCATGATGGGGCCTGCACCATTATGACATGTCTGGGTTTTATGAGGTCAGTTTGATGATGAAACCTGCACCATTATGACGTGTCTGGGCTTTATGAGGTCAGTGCCATGAGGAGACCTGCACCATTTTGACATGTCTGGGCTTTATGAGGTCAGTGCCATGATGGGGCCTGCACCATTATGACATATCTGGGCTTTTTGCGGTTAGTGTGATGAAGAGACCTGCACCATTATGACGTGTCTGGGCTTTATGAGGTCAGTGTGATGATGAGACCTGCACCATTATGAGGGGTCTGGGCTTTATGAGGTCACTGTGATGATGCGATCTGCACCATTATGACGTCTCTGGGCTATATGAGGTCAGTGCCATGACGAGGCCTGCACCATTATGACATGTCTGGGCTCTATGAGGTCTGTGCCATGAGGAAGCCTGCACTATTATGACATGTCTAGACTTTATGACGTCAGTGTGATGATGATGCCTGCACCAATATGACATGTCTGGGCCTTATGAAGTCAGTGTGATGGTGAGACATGCAGCATTATGACGTGTCTGGGCTATATGAGGTCGGTGCCATGACGAGGCCTGAACCATTATGACATGTCTGGGCTTTATCAAATCAGTGTGGTGATGAGGCCTGAACCATTATGAGGTGTCTGGGCTTTATGAGGTCAGTGTGATGACGAGGCCTGCACCATTATGACATGTCTGGGCTTTATTATGTCACTGTGATGATGTGGCCAGCACCATTTTGAGGTGACAGGGCTTTATGAGGTCAGTGACGCCTGCGCCATTATGACATGTCTGGGCTTTATGAGGTCAGTGCCATGATGACACCTGCACCATTATGAGGTGTCTTGGCATTATGAGGTCAGTGTGATGATGAGACCTGCACCATTATGTGGTGTCTGGGCTTTATGAGGTCAGCGTGATGATGAGGCCTACACCATTATGACATGTCTGGGCTTTTTGCGGTCAGTCTGATGAAGAAACCTGCACCATTATGACGTGTCTGGGCTTAATCAGGTCAGTGTGATGATGAGGCCTCCACCGTTATCAGGTGTCTGGTCTTTATGAGGTCAGGGCCATGATGAGACCTGCACCATAATGAGGTGTCTGGGCTTTATCAGGTCACTGTGATGATGAGGTCTGCACCATTATGAGGTGTCTGGGCTTTATGACGTCACTGTGATTATGAGACCTGAATCATTATGAGGTGTCTGGGCTTTATGAGGTCAGTGCCATGACGAGGCCTGCATCATTATGACATGTCTGGGCTTTATGAGGTCAATGCCATTAGGAGACCTGCACCATTATGACATGTCTGGGCTTTATGAGGTCAGAGCCTTGAGGAATCCTGCACCATTTTGACATGTCTGGGCTTTATGAGGTCAGTGCAATGATGAGGCCTGAACCATAATGACGTGTCTGGGCTTTATCAGGTCACTGTGATGATGAGGCCTGCACCATTATGAGGTGTCTTGTCTTTTTGAGGTCACTGTGATGATGAGGCCTGCACCATTATGACATGTCTGGACTTTATGAAGTCAGTGTTATGATGAGACCTGCACCATTATGACATGTTTGGGCTTTATGAGGTCAGTGCCATGATGAGACCTGCACCATTATGACATGTCTGGCCTTTATCAGGTCATTGTGATGATGAGGCCTGCACCATTATGGCATGTCTGGACTTTATGATGTCAATGTTATTATGAGGTCTGCACCATTGTGACATGTCTGGGCTTTATGAGGTCACTGTGATGATGAGGCCTCAATCATTATCTGGTGTCTGGGCTTTATGAGGTCAGTGTGATGATGAGGCCTGCACCATTATGACATGTTTGGGCTTTATGAGGTCACTGTGATGATGAGGCCAGCACCATTATGACGTGTCTGGACTTTTTAGGTCAGTGTGATGATGAGGCCTGCACCATTATGACTTGTCCAAGATTTATTATATCACTGTGACGATGAGACCTGCAACATTATGACATGTCTGGGTTTTATGGTGCCAGTACGATGATGCTGGCTGCACCATTATGACATGTCTGGGCTTTCTGAGGTCAGTGTGCCATGAGGAGACATGTACCATTATGACATGTCTGGGTATATGAGGTCAGTGCCATGATGAGCCCTGCACCATTATGAGGTGTCAGGGCTTTATGATGTCAGTGTGATGATGAGGCCTGCACCATTATGACATGTCTGGACTTTATGAAGTCAGTGACATAATGAGTCCTGCGCCATTGTGAGGTGTCTGGGTTTTATGAGGTCAGTGTGATGATGAGCCCTGCACCATTATGACATGCCTCAGCTTTATGAGGTCAGTGCCATGATGCAGCCTACACCATTATGACATGTCTGGGCTTTATCAGGTCACTGTGATGATGAGGCTTGCACCATTATGACATGACTGGGCTTTATGAGGTCAGTACCATGAGGAGACCCGCACCATTATGACATATCTGGGCTTTTTGCGGTTAGTGTGATGAAGAGACCTGCACCATTATGACGTGTCTGGGCTTTATGAGGTCAGTGTGATGATGAGACCTGCACCATTATGAGGGGTCTGGGCTATATGAGGTCAGTGCCATGACGAGGCCTGCACCATTATGACATGTCTGGGCTCTATGAGGTCTGTGCCATGAGGAAGCCTGCACTATTATGACATGTCTAGACTTTATGACGTCAGTGTGATGATGATGCCTGCACCAATATGACATGTCTGGGCCTTATGAAGTCAGTGTGATGGTGAGACATGCAGCATTATGACGTGTCTGGGCTATATGAGGTCGGTGCCATGACGAGGCCTGAACCATTATGACATGTCTGGGCTTTATCAAATCAGTGTGGTGATGAGGCCTGAATCATTATGAGGTGTCTGGGCTTTATGAGGTCAGTGTGATGACGAGACCTGCACCATTATGACATGTCTGGGCTTTATTATGTCACTGTGATGATGTGGCCAGCACCATTTTGAGGTGACAGGGCTTTATGAGGTCAGTGACGCCTGCGCCATTATGACATGTCTGGGCTTTATGAGGTCAGTGCCATGATGACACCTGCACCATTATGAGGTGTCTGGCATTATGAGGTCAGTGTGATGATGAGACCGGCACCATTTGTGGTGTCTGGGCTTTATGAGTCACGTGAGGATGAGGCCTACACATTATGACATGTCTGGGCTTTTTGCGGTCAGTCTGATGAAGAAACCTGCACCATTATGACGTGTCTGGGCTTAATCAGGTCAGTGTGATGATGAGGCCTCCACCGTTATCAGGTGTCTGGGCTTTATGAGGTCAGGGCCATGATGAGACCTGCACCATAATGAGGTGTCTGGGCTTTATCAGGTCACTGTGATGATGAGGTCTGCACCATTATGAGGTGTCTGGGCTTTATGACGTCACTGTGATTATGAGACCTGAATCATTATGAGGTGTCTGGGCTTTATGAGGTCAGTGCCATGACGAGGCCTGCATCATTATGACATGTCTGGGCTTTATGAGGTCAGTGCCATTAGGAGACCTGCACCATTATGACATGTCTGGGCTTTATGAGGTCAGTGCCTTGAGGAATCCTGCACCATTTTGACATGTCTGGGCTTTATGAGGTCAGTGCAATGATGAGGCCTGAACCATAATGACGTGTCTGGGCTTTATCAGGTCACTGTGATGATGAGGCCTGCACCATTATGAGGTGTCTTGTCTTTTTGAGGTCACTGTGATGATGAGGCCTGCACCATTATGACATGTCTGGACTTTATGAAGTCAGTGTTATGATGAGACCTGCACCATTATGACATGTTTGGGCTTTATGAGGTCAGTGCCATGATGAGAACTGCACCATTATGACATGTCTGGCCTTTATCAGGTCATTGTGATGATGAGGCCTGCACCATTATGGCATGTCTGGACTTTATGATGTCAATGTTATTATGAGGTCTGCACCATTGTAACATGTCTGGGCTTTATGAGGTCACTGTGATGATGAGGCCTCAATCATTATCTGGTGTCTGGGCTTTATGAGGTCAGTGTGATGATGAGGCCTGCACCATTATGACATGTTTGGGCTTTATGAGGTCACTGTGCTGATGAGGCCAGCACCATTATGACGTGTCTGGACTTTTTAGGTCAGTGTGATGATGAGGCCTGCACCATTATGACTTGTCCAAGATTTATTATATCACTGTGACGATGAGACCTGCAACATTATGACATGTCTGGGTTTTATGGTGCCAGTACGATGATGCTGGCTGCACCATTATGACATGTCTGGGCTTTCTGAGGTCAGTGTGCCATGAGGAGACATGTACCATTATGACATGTCTGGGGTATATGAGGTCAGTGCCATGATGAGCCCTGCACCATTATGAGGTGTCAGGGCTTTATGATGTCAGTGTGATGATGAGGCCTGCACCATTATGACATGTCTGGACTTTATGAAGTCAGTGACATAATGAGTCCTGCGCCATTGTGAGGTGTCTGGGTTTTATGAGGTCAGTGTGATGATGAGCCCTGCACCATTATGACATGCCTCAGCTTTATGAGGTCAGTGCCATGATGCAGCCTACACCATTATGACATGTCTGGGCTTTATCAGGTCACTGTGATGATGAGGCTTGCACCATTATGACATGACTGGGCTTTATGAGGTCAGTACCATGAGGAGACCCGCACCATTATGACATGTCTGGGCTTTATGAGGTCACTATGATGATGAGGACTGCACTATTATGAGGTGTCTGGGCTTTATGAGGTCAATGTAATGATTAGACGTGCACCATAATGATGTGTCTGGGCTTTATCAGGTCACTGTGATGATGAGTCCTGCACCATTATGAGGTGTCTGGGCTTTATGAGGTCAGTGTGATGATGAGACCTCCACCGTTATCAGGTGTCTGGACTTTATGAGGTCAGTGTGATGATGAGGCCTGCACCATTATGACATGTCTGGGCTTTATAAGGTCAGTGCCATGATGAGGCCTGCACCATAATGAGGTGTCTGGGCTTTATAAGGTCACTGTGATGATGAGGTCTGCACCGTTATGAGGTGTCTGGGCTTTATGACGTCACTGTGATTATGAGACCTGAATCATTATGAGGTGTCTGAGCTTTTGAGGTCAGTGTGATGATGAGCCTGCACCATTATGTGGTGTCTGGGCTTTATGAGGTAAGTGTCATTAGGAGACCTGCACCATTATGACATGTCTGGGCTTTATGAGGTCAGTGCCTTCAGGAGGCCTGCAACCTTTTGACATGTCTGAGCTTTATGAGGTCAGTGCCATGATGAGGCCTGCACCATAATGACGTGTCTGGGCTTTATCAGGTCACTGTAATAATGAGACCTGCACCACTATGTGGTGTCTGGGATTTATGAGGTCAGTGTGATGATGAGACATGCACCATTATGACATGTCTGGGCTATATGAGGTCAGTGCCATGATGAGTCCTGCACCATTATGACATGTCTTGTCTATATGAGGTCGGTGCCAGGACGAGGCCTGCACCAGTATGACATGTCTGGGCTTTATCAAATCAGTGTGGTGATTAGACCTGAACCATTATGACATGTCTGGGCTTTATGAGGTCAGTGTGATTATGAGACCTGCACCATTATGACATGTCTGGGCTTTATTATGTCACTATGATTATGAGACCTACACCATTATGAGGTGTCTGGGCTTTATGATGTCAGTGTGATGATGAGGACTGCACCATTATGACATGTCTGGGCTTTATGACATCAGTGTGACGATGAGTCCTGCACCATTATGATGTGTCTGGGCTTTATGAGGTCAGTGTGATGATGAGGCCTGCATCATTATGACATGTCTGGGCTTTATGAGGTTAGTGCCATGATGAGGCCTGCACCAGTATGACATGTCTGGCCTTTATCAGGTCACTGTGATGATGAGGCCTGCACTATTATGACATGTCTGGACTTTATGATGTCAATGTGATGATGAGGCCTGAACCATTGTGTCATGTCTGGGCTTTATGAGGTCAGTGCCATGATGAGGCCTGTACTATTATGACATGTCTGGGCTTTATGATGTCACTGTGATGATGAGGTCTGCACCGTTATGAGGTGTGTGGGCTTTATGACGTCACTGTGATTATGAGACTTGAATCATTATGAGGTGCCTGGGCTTTTGAGGTCAGTGTGATGATGAGCCTGCACCATTATAACATGTCTGGGCTTTATGAGGTCAGTGCCATTAGGAGTCCTGCACCATTATGATGTGTCTGGGCTTTATGAGGTCAGTGCCTTCAGGAGGCCTGCAACATTTTGACATGTCTGGGCTTTATGCGCTCAGTGCCATGACGAGGTCTGCACCATTATGACATGTCTGGACTTTTTCAGGTCACTGTCATAATGAGGCCTGCACCATTATGTGGTGTCTGGGCTTTATGAGGTCAGTGTGATGATGAGACCTGCACCATTATGACTTGTCTTGGCTATATGAGGTCACTGTGATGATGGGGCCTGCACCATTTTGACATGTCTGGGCTTTATGACATCAATGTGACGATGACTCTCGCACCATTATGAGGTGTCTGCTCTTTATGAGGTCATTGTGATGATGAGGCCTGCACCATTATAACATGTCTGGGCATTATCAGATCAGTGTGGTGATGAGACCTGCA
This sequence comes from Pipra filicauda, assembly GCF_003945595.2. Taxonomy (NCBI): domain Eukaryota; kingdom Metazoa; phylum Chordata; class Aves; order Passeriformes; family Pipridae; genus Pipra; species Pipra filicauda. The sequence goes on along the minus strand of NW_024103498.1, from coordinate 2,385 downwards.
TTATTATGACATGTCTGGGTTTTATGGTGTCAATGTGATGATGAGGGCTGCACCATTATGACATGTCTGGGCTTTATGATGTCAGTGCCATGAGGGGGCCTGTACCATTATGACATGTCTGGGCTTTATGAGGTCAGTGCCATGATGAGGCCTGCACCATTATGAGGTGTCTGGGCTTTATGACGACACTGCAATGATGAGGCCTGCACCATAATGATGTGTCTGACCTATATGAGGTCGGTGCCATGAGGAGGCCTGCACCATTATGACATGTCTGGGCTTTATCAAATCAGTGTGGTGATGAGGTCTGCACCATTATGACATGTCTGGGCTTTATCAAATCGGTGTGGTGATGAGGCCTGCACCATTTTGACATGTCTGGGCTTTAAGAGGTCAGTGTGATGATGAGGGCTGCACCATAATGTCGTGTCTAGGCTTTATCAGGTCACTGTGATGATGAGGCCTGCGCCATTATGACATGTCTGGGCTTTATGAGGTCAGTGCCATGATGAGGCCTGCACCATAATGTCGTGTCTGGGCTTTACCAGGTCACTGTGATGATGAGGTCTGCACCATTATGAGGTGTCTGGTCTTTTTGAGGTCACTGTGATGATGAGGCCTGCACCATTATGTGGTGCCTGGGCTTTATGTGGTCAGTGTCATGATTAGACCTGCTCCATTATGGCATATCTGGGCTTTATGAGGTCAGTGCCATGATGAGGCCTGCACCAATATGACATGTCTGGGCTTTATGAGGTCAGTGTGATGAAGAGACTTCCACCATTATGACGTCTCTGGGCTTTATGAGGTCACTGTGATGAAAAGGGTTCTACTGTTATCAGGTGTCTGGGCTTTATGAGGTCAGTGTGATGATGTGGCCTGCACCATTATGACATGTCTGGGCTTTATGAGGTCAGTGCCATAAGGAGGCCTGCACAGTTATGACATGTCTGGGCTTTATGAGGGCTGTGCCATGATGCAGCATACACCATTATGACATGTCTGGGCTTTATGAGGTCTGTGTGATGATGTGGGCTTCACCATTATGACATGTCTGGACTTTATTATGTCACTGTGATTATGAGGCCAGCACCATTATGACATGTCTGGGCTTTATGATGTCACTGTGATTATGAGGCCAGCACCAGTATGACATGTCTGGGCTTTATCAAATCAGTGTGGTGATTAGACCTGAACCATTATGACATGTCTGGGCTTTATGAGGTCAGTGTGATTATGAGACCTGCACCATTATGACATGTCTGGGCTTTATTATGTCACTGTGATTATGAGACCTACACCATTATGAGGTGTCTGGGCTTTATGATGTCAGTGTGATGATGAGGACTGCACCATTATGACATGTCTGGGCTTTATGACATCAGTGTGACGATGAGTCCTGCACCATTATGATGTGTCTGGGCTTTATGAGGTCAGTGCCATGATGAGGCCTGCACCAGTATGACATGTCTGGCCTTTATCAGGTCACTGTGATGATGAGGCCTGCACTATTATGACATGTCTGGACTTCATGATGTCAATGTGATGATGAGGCCTGAACCATTGTGTCATGTCTGGGCTTTATGAGGTCAGTGCCATGATGAGGCCTGTACTATTATGACATGTCTGGGCTTTATGATGTCACTGTGATGATGAGGTCTGCACCGTTATGAGGTGTGTGGGCTTTATGACGTCACTGTGATTATGAGACCTGAATCATTATGAGGTGCCTGGGCTTTTGAGGTCAGTGTGATGATGAGCCTGCACCATTATAACATGTCTGGGCTTTATGAGGTCAGTGCCATTAGGAGTCCTGCACCATTATGATGTGTCTGGGCTTTATGAGGTCAGTGCCTTCAGGAGGCCTGCAACATTTTGACATGTCTGGGCTTTATGCGCTCAGTGCCATGACGAGGTCTGCACCATTATGACATGTCTGGACTTTTTCAGGTCACTGTCATAATGAGGCCTGCACCATTATGTGGTGTCTGGGCTTTATGAGGTCAGTGTGATGATGAGACCTGCACCATTATGACTTGTCTTGGCTATATGAGGTCACTGTGATGATGGGGCCTGCACCATTTTGACATGTCTGGGCTTTATGACATCAATGTGACGATGACTCTCGCACCATTATGAGGTGTCTGCTCTTTATGAGGTCATTGTGATGATGAGGCCTGCACCATTATAACATGTCTGGGCATTATCAGATCAGTGTGGTGATGAGACCTGCATTATTATGACATGTCTGGGTTTTATGGTGTCAATGTGATGATGAGGGCTGCACCATTATGACATGTCTGGGCTTTATGATGTCAGTGCCATGAGGGGGCCTGTACCATTATGACATGTCTGGGCTTTATGAGGTCAGTGCCATGATGAGGC
>NW_024103497.1:0-32972 GCF_003945595.2 Pipra filicauda | reverse complement strand
TCCACAAAGGAGTGGAAAGTGCATTTCATCCCATCACCCAGAGACATAATAAAGATGTTCCATAGGAATGGTGAAGGACTGGTCCCTGATGCATGTCACCTGGGAGTTGCTGCCAAGAGGAATTTGTGCCATGACTTTTGACCCTCATCAGTCATTCAACTTCCCACCCATCACATGTTTCACTTCTCCAGTCCAGCTGTCACCAGTCTGGCTCTAAGAGACCACAGGAGACCATGTCCAGGGCCTTGCTGAAGTCTGGGCACACAACATCCCCTTCTTTTTCGTCCCACAAGGGTTCTGCAATCCCTGCCTTGTCCTTCCCATGCCTGGGAATGGCTGCAGGAGGACTTGCCATATCCCCTTCCCTGCTGAGCCTGAGCAGTCTGGAACTCTGCCAACCCTCCTTGCTGCCCTGTTGGCAGACTGGTTCCATGTCTGCCTTTGCCAAGGCCCCAGGAAGCTCTGGGATGGCTCTGGCCTTTCCAAGGGTTTGGGAGAGGTCTCCCAGTGACACTGCCCAGCCTTCTCAATATCCCTGACACCAAAACCTTTTCTATTATCCCACAGTTCCAAATTAGTGCTCAGGACACAACACATATTCTCATGGTTCTTCAGGAGAAAATTAGAAGTGGTTTCATTATAGAGGTCAACTGGTGGAACAGCCCAGTCTGGTCTGGCCCCACAGCAGTGCCCAGCCCAGGGTGCTGCAGAGCTCTGGGCACTCCCCCCACAGCCCCAGCCCCTCTGAAGGCCACAGCAGCTCCTGGGGCACAGAGAGGAGTCTCAGCATCCCCATCAGCTCAGGGGCTGGACACTCAGCATGGCAGGAGGAAATGGAGGGTCAGGGAAACTGCAGGAGCCCTGGTGTCACCTCCAGGAGATGCCCAGCACAGCCTGACTGTGCCCCTCAGTGCCAGCCCCTCTGCCCAGCCCAGCCCAGAGTCCTGGCCCAGGGACAGAGCAGCCTGTCCCCAGGGGGGCTGCAGAAAGAGGTTTCTCTGTGTCAGGGATTCCTCTCTGCAGGCCCAGAAATGCTGCCTTGCTCTTCTCCAGGGACATCCCTTTGCCCAGGTCAGTGTGTCCAGGCTGCCTTGGCCAGTTGCAGATCCCAGCCTGGGATCCCTGCAGGGCCCTGAGCTGGAGGTGCTGCTCTGCACAGGGAGGGGCTGTGGCACCCTGGGCTGAGCCTGCACTGGCCATGCTGGTCAGGGTGGGGAGCAGACCCAGCAGGATGGGGATCACTCCTCTCCACCCTCTGCCATAGTCCTGGGAGGCTCAGTAGCCAAGAACAAGGCTGGGCAGGGCCATGGGCTGTTTCCAATGGCACAAAGGGCAGGGCAGGGCTCCACTCCATGCAGCCTGTGGGCTGGAGAGTTCTTCAGGACACCCTCCTGGAAAGCCCACCCCTGGCTATGGTACAGCCCCCTCCTTTATTGTACTCAGTGATTGTGATTCCTCATGTACAGAATAACAAAGGCAGGATGTTTGACAAATACCTTGCTGCAGGAACTTTTATTTTGTTTAAATGCACACAGAGAATGATTCCTCATTTACACAATTGTGGGTCAAAACAAAGAGGTAGAGAGTGAATTTGGTACGGGAGGAAGAATAAATTTCTGTGTTAACAACATTAAAAGAGGAAAAAATGTAGGAAATGGCCCCCACCACCACTCTCAAAAGCTTTAGAAAGCAGGCTGGGCCAGTAAAGGGTTACACAATGAGTGTTGTGCAGAAGAAAAAAGGCAGGTTGTTGCTCTTGAAAAGCATCCAGTCATCATTTTCCTCAAGGCATCCTTGAGTTCCTGGTTCCTGAGGCTGTAGATGAGGGGGTTCAGTGCTGGAGGCAACACTGAGTACAGAACTGCCACCACCAGGTCCAGGGATGGGGAGGAGATGGAGGGGGGCTTCAGGTCGGAAAATGTGGCAGTGCTGACAAACAGGGAGAGCACAGCCAGGTGAGGGAGGCACGTGGAAAAGGCTTTGTGCCGTCCCTGTTGAGAGGGGATCCTCAGCACTGCCCTGAAGATCTGCACATAGGAGAAAACAATGAAAATGAAACAACCGAACCCTAAACAGCAACTAACCACAATGAGCCCAATTTCCCTGAGGTAGCCTGAGTGTGAGCAGGAGAGCTTGAGGATGGCAGGGATTTCACAGAAGAACTGGCCCAGGGCATTGCCCTGGCACAGGGGCAGGGAAAATGTATTGGCTGTGTGCAGCAGAGCATTGAGAAATCCAGTGGCCCAGGCAGCTGCTGCCATGTGGGCACAAGCTCTGCTGCCCAGGAGGGTCCCGTAGTGCAGGGGTTTGCAGATGGCAACGTAGCGGTCGTAGCACATGATGGTGAGGAGGGAAAACTCTGCTGACATGAAGAAATAAAAGAAAAAGGCCTGTGCAGCACATCCCATGTAGGAGATGGTTGTTGTGTCCCAGAGGGAATTGTGCATGGCTTTGGGGACAGTGGTGCAGATGCAGCCCAGGTCTGTGAGGGAGAGGTTGAGCAGGAAGAAGCCCATGGGGGTGTGCAGGTGGTGGTCACAGGCTACGGCGCTGAGGATGAGGCCGTTGGCCAGGAGGGCAGCCAGGGAGATGGCCAGGAAGAGCCAGAAGTGCAGGAGCTGCAGCTCCCGCCTGTCTGCGAATGCCAGAAGGAGGAACTGGGTGAAGGAGCTGCTGTTGGACATTTGTTATTTCTTAGCACAGGATCTGTTTCAGAAAAGGAAAGGACAGGGAAAAGTTAAGACAGACCTCTGTGAAAAAGCCACTCCATTTCTAAAAGAAATCAATGTGTCAAATGTCACCAAATGCACTGCCAAGGAGTCAGTTTTGCTCTGCTGTGGTGTGACATAAAACTTTTTTGTTAAAGCTCTCAGACACACAAGGAATGTCAGTTGTAACACATTTTGAATACAAAAGTTCCCTCTCTACACCCATTATTCAGAAGAGCTGAAGCTGCAGAGCAGAAGCTTAGTCTGTCCCTAGAATAATTGTACCTGTGTTTTCTATTTTTACCCTCACATCTGGGGAAGGTTCTTTTCCACTGCAGGAATCCTCATTTCTATGGCCCAACACACACTGCCCAGCAGAGCTGCAGAGAAAGGTCCCCAGAGTTGCCTGAACGCCCCGTCCCCCAGACCTTGGGGACTCCCTGCCCAGGGCTCTGCTGCCTGGAGCTGTCCCTGCCAGCAACTGCTTCCCTGGGCACAGGGCTGGGCCCTGGCAGTGCTGCCAGAGCCCATCCCAGCCCTGGGGGCTCAGCTCTGCCCTGCAGAGCCCTCCCAGCAGCACAGGGCACTGCCAGGGGCATCTCTGGCTGGGCAGGCTCTGATGGCAATGTCAGAGCAACCCTGAGGAGGCTGGAAAAGTGACACTGATGCATATATTAGACAGTTTTGATGTTTGACACTCTCAGGTTCAATCTCCTCTAATCTAACAGAGTTCATGTTTCAGTGTCTCCTCCTGTGCTCAGAGATTGATTTCCCTTGTCTCAGACAGCACCCAGACAACCCAGAGTATAACACTGAAAGAACTGGTTCGTTCTCTTGAAGGTACCTCCTGTCTGTCTGTGCCTCCTGCAAACACCTTCTGGGAAATTTCCTGCTTTGATCTGGAGCTGTGACCAGCCCTCATCCCTGCAGCCCACTTTGGAGATCAGAAGGACTCTGCCCTGCTCTGCCCTCCCAGGAGTTGTTCCTTCCCCACAGCCCTTCTCCCCCAGCCCCGTGGCAGCTCCTTGGCCGGGCTGAGAGCTGACCCTGGCAGGCAGCAGAGTCCCTGCCCCAGCACACAGAGCCCTGGGGGCAGGACCCTGCTCTGCCCCACAGCCCTGGGCACCCCTGGCTGCACCCCCACCTTCCCACCCCACAGCCAGCCCTGGCACAGGGAACCTTCTTGCCCTGGGCCTCTGATGGGGCAGCAGCAAGTCCTGCTCTGCAGCAGCTTCTCCTGCTGCACCCCAGCAAATCCAGCAGAGCCATCCTGACAGCTCCTGACAGTGGCAAAGGGCTGGCAAGGTTCCTGCCCTGAGCAGCTCTGCCCTGTCCTCCCACCCCAGGATCCCTTGAACCTCCTGCTCCCTTCTCCTCTCTGCCCTTGCTGCCTGCAGCTCCTGCCCTGCTCTGCCATATGGCCACTTCCCCTGCACTGCAGCAACTGGGAGAGTCCTGCTGAAAGATCCTAGAAGCTGTGGGATGTGGCAGCTTGTTGAACTTTCCTACAGTCAGAGAATTCTTCCTTCAAATCCTGGGAAGGTTTCTCCCATGGTGAGAGCTCAGTCACCTCCCAGCCCAGGCTGCCTCTCATCTCTATGCCTTCTCTCCTGTGCCCTGGGTGCTGCAGGCAGTGCCCTCAGCCCTGCTGGGCTGTGCAGAGGAGCTGCTCACCAGCAGAGCTGTCTCTTTGAAGCTCTTCTTGCTTGCCAGGATCTTCCTGTGTGCCAGGAGCCCGGCCCAGCTCAGCAGCACAGCAACAGCCCCAGGCAGCCCTTTCTCTGCCCCTCTGGGCTCCCTCCAGCTGTCCCTGGGGCTCCAGGGGAACCTGCTGGCACACAGCTGAAGGAAATAATGATGTGCCTTCTCTCAGCTGGGCACAGACACTTCTTTCAGCAGGGTCATTTCTCCAAACAGACACAGAGTAAAGTTCAAGAGTCCCCTTTTCATGTCCCATCATTAGACAGGAAACCCAACCAGTGCCCAGGAGGGATCTCCTTCACCTGCACTGAGGGAAGGGACTCAGCTGAGTCAACAGAGCTGTCTCCTTGTGGCTCTGCAGACCTGGGGCCAGAAGGACACTCAGCTCCCTGCACAACCCCCATGGGCTGGGATTCCTCCTGCCCCACTTCAGTGGGCCCAAAACAGGCAGGTGACTCCTTGTCCCAGCTTCCATGGGAATGAAGGAAGACCAAAGCCAGGAGTGACCTGCTGGGACACAAAGCCCTGGTTCCTTCTGAGGGGCCAGAGGTGACTGAGATTCCTGCTGGGAACTGCAGGCTGCAATGGAGCAGTTCCTAGGGACAGGGCAGCAGCTGTGGGATCTTCTTGGAGGCTGCTGGGACATTGCTTTGGCCAACTTCAGCGGCAGAAGGTGCTTACAGGTAGGACAGGGGAACCTGTCACTGTTCCTTCTGTCCAGGGCAGCCCCTAGAGGTGTTCAGGTGACCAAATGGAGTCAGGTGGCACAGGGAGAGAGGTCTTTCTCCTGTTCTTTATCAGAGGTATTTTCTACATGTCCTCAGAGTACAATGGCCATTGTCTCCTGGACATCCCTTCACTGCTAAACCTAGTTCAGGGCAGCTGAGCCTGGACTGAACAGCCAAAGAGGGGCCTGTAGTGCCAGGGGAGGTGCCAGGGCTCTGCAGCACAAGTGCAGCAGCTGCCATGGACAGCACAGGGCCTGTGCAGGAAGCCCATCCCCATTCCCAGCAGTTGTGGGACAGGCACCACCCAGGGCTTCTCAGACACATTGGGGGCCTTTGGGGCAGGGAGTGAATCCCAGCCCTGCAGGGACACAAAGGCTGTCCCTTCTCTGCCCAGCCAAGGCCGGGCCAGGCACGAGTCCAAATCCCATCAGCCCAGGCTGTCCACACTTGTTCCCTCCCTCTGCTGGCTCTGCTCTCCCCCAGCATTTCAGCAGCATGTGCTGATCTCCTCAGGGATCAGGCCTGGGATTTTCCCCCTGGGCCTGAGTCCCAGCACGTCCCCCCCCAAGGCCATTGTCAGCAAAGCCTCTGCACAGCCCAGCTCTTGGGGCTTTCAGAGCAGCTTTCCCCACTGCAAGTCTGTTCTTACCCCGGTGCCCCCGCTGAGGGGCTGCAGCCAGACAGGCCCCAATGCCCTGCGTGTGGGGCACAGGCAGGAGGAGCTGCAGCCCCAAGTCTCTCTTCATTCCACTTGCAGGCAATACCAGCCCAGGCCTGCTGAGACAGTTCCCAGGTTGCAGGGCTGTGATGGGTTGGGAGAGAAGGCCAAGGAGACACAGGAGAGAAAGAGCAGGAGAGAGGTGTCCTCAGCAGGAAGGAGCTTCTTGGACCTGTGGAGCTGCTCTAGGGGATGAACAACTTGGGTGAACTTTTGTGGGTGAGGGTCAGAGGAGAGAGTGGTTTGGGTGACCTTGTGGAGTGAGACAAAGATCTCATTCCAGTTGTCTTTGATAACCCTGGAATTCACTGGAAAGGCACCACGACAGGATGCAAAGAGTCCCAGAGGTTTGTGCAGACAAACATCTTGGTGAAGACACCCCTTGGCACACAGGCCTTTAGAGCACAGCTGGCAGGTTGGTGGACAACAGGGAGGCTCATCTGCATCTGCTTCTCTCCAAGAGGAACCAAGAGGTTACCATAGTAACTGACTGTAGCTATGGGAATGTATGCTGGTTGCCATGGTAACTGACTATAGCAATAAGAATGTATTATGGTTGCCATGGTAACCAACCGTAGCAACAGGAATGTATGCTGATTGCCATGATAACTGCCCATCTCAGTGGAAATGTCTGATGGTTGCCATGGTAACTGACTGTATCAACGGAAATGTATGCTGGTTTCCATGGTAACCGACAATAGCAATGGGAATGTGTGATGATTGCCGTGGTAACTGACCATGGGAACAGCAGTGTATGATGGTTGCCATGGTATTTGACTGTACCAGTGAGAGGTATGATGTTTCCCATGGTAACTGATAGTATCAATGAGAATGTATGATGGTTGCCATGGTAACCGACTGTACCAGTGGGAAGTATAGTAGTTCCTGTGGTAACTGACCGTAGCAACGGGAATGTATGCTGGCTTCCATGGTAACTGACTGCAGCAATGGGAATGTATGCTGGTTGCCATTGTAACCAATCATAGGAATGTGACTTTATGATGGTTGCCATGGTAACCGAGCATAGCAATGCGACTCTATGATGGTTGCCATGGTAACAAACTGTAACAATGGAAATGTGTGATGGTTGCCATGGTGACTGTAGCAACGGGAATGATTGATGCTTGCCGCGGTAACTGACCATAGCAATGGGAATGTATGATGGTTGCCATGGTAACAGACTGTACCAAAGGGAAATATGGTGGTTGCAATGGTAAGTGACCATAGCAATTAGAATGTATGATTGTTGTCATAGAAACCAACCACAGATGCGGAAATGTATGCTGGTTGCAATGCTAAATGACTGTAGCAGTGGGAAGTATGATGGTTACCATGGTAACTGACTGTAGAAATGGGAGTGTATGCTGGTTGCCATGGTAACCGACTGTTGCAATGGGAATTTCTGCTGTTTGCCATGGCAACCGACCGTAGCAGTAAGAATGTATGATGGTTGCCATGGTAACTGACTGTAGAAAGAAAAATGTATGCTCATTGCCATGGTAACCGACCATAGCAATGGAAGTGTATGATGGTTGCCATGGTAACCGATCATAGCAACAGGAATCTGTGATGGTTGCCAGAGTAACTGACCATAGCAATGGGACTGTATGATGGTTTCCATGGTAACTGACCTTTGCAGTGGGAAATATGTGATGCTTGCCATGGTAACTGACCATAGCAATAAGACTGTATGATGGTTGCCATGGTAACTGACTGTACCAGTGGGAAGTATTATGGTTCCTGTGGTAACTGATGATAGCAATGGAAATGTATGCTGGTTGCCATGGTAACTAACCATAGCAATAAGAATGTATGATGATTGCCATGGTAACTGACCCTAGCAACTGGAATGTGTGATGGTTGCGATGGTAACAGACCAAAGCAATGGAAATGTGTGATGGTTGCCATGGTAACTGACTGTAGCAACTGGAGGTATGATAGTTGCCATGGTAACTGACTGTAGCAACTGGAGGTATGATAGTTGCCATGGTAACTGAGTGTAGCAAGGGGAATGTGTGATGTTTGCCATGGTAACTGACCCTAGCAACTGGAATGAATGATGATTGCCATGGTAACAGACCATAGCAATGGGAATGTAAGATGGTTACCATGGTAACCAACTATAGGAATGGGAATGTATGCTGTTTGCCACGGTATCTGACTGTAGAAGTGGGAAGTATGATGTTTGCCATGGTAACTGACTGTAGCAACAGGAATGAATGATGGTTGCCATGGTAACTGACCATAGAAACGACAATGTATGCTGGTTGCCGTGGTAACTGACTGTAGCAATGGGAATGTATGGTGTTTTCCGTGGGAACTGACCGTAGCAACGAGAATGTGTGTTAGTAAACGACCATGGTAAACGACCATAGCAAAGTGACTGTATGATGGTTGCCATGGTAACCGAACATAGCAATGACAATGTATGATGGTTGCCATGGTAACCTGCTGTAGCAATGGGAATGTGTGGTGGTTCTTATAGTAACTGACCATGGGAATGGGAATGTATGCTGGTTGCCATAGTAACTGACCACAGCAGTGGGAACTATGATGATTGCCATGGTAACTGACCATAGGAATGGGAATGAATGATGGTTGCCATGGTAACTGACTGTAGCAATGGGAATGCATGATGTTGCCATGGTAACTGGCAGTAGGAACGGGAATGTATGATGGTTGCCATGGTAACTGACCATAGAAACTGGATTTCAGATGGTTGCCATGCTAACTGATCGTAGCAACGCTGCTGTATGATGGTTGCCATGGTAACTGATTGTAGCAGTGGACCGTATGATGGTTGCCATGGTAACCGACCACAGCAATGGGGATGTGTGATGGTTGCCACAGTAACCGACCGTAACAGTTGGAATGTATGGTGGTTTCCGTGGTAACTGACCGTAGCAACAGGAATGTATGATGATTGCCTTGGTAACCGACCACAGCAATGGGGATGTGTGATGGTTGCCACAGTAACCGACCGTAACAGTTGGAATGTATGGTGGTTTCCGTGGTAACTGACCGTAGCAACAGGAATGTATGATGATTGCCTTGGTAACTGAGCATAGCAATGGGACTTTACAATGATTACCTTGGTAACCGACTGTAGGAATGGGAATGTATGATGGTTTCCATGGTAACCGACCGTAGCAATTGGATTGTATGCTGGTTGCCATAGTGACCGACCGTAGCAACGCGACTGTATGATGGTTGCCATGGTAAATGACAGTAGCAATGGTACTGTATGATGGGTGCCAGGGTAACTGACCGTAGAAAGGGCAATCTATGATGTTTGCTATGGTAACTGACAGTAGGAATGGGAATGTGTGATGGTTGCCATGGTAACTGACCATAGCAACGAGAATGTATGATGGTTACCATGGTAACCGAGCATAGCAATAGGAATGTGTGATGGTTGCCATGGTACCTGTGTGTAGCAATGGGAATGTATGATATTTGTCATGGTAACTGACCGTACAAACAAGAATGTATGATGTTTGCCATGGTAACTGACTGTAGGAACGGGAATGTGTGACGGTTGCCATGGTAACCGATTGTACCAGTGTGAAGTATGATGGTTGCTGTAGTAACTGACCGTAGAAACGGGAATGTATGATAGTTGCCAAGGTAACTGACTGTACCAATGGCAATGTATGATGGTTGCCGTGGTAACTGACCATGGCAATGGGACTGTATGCTGGTTCCCATGGTAACCAACCATACCAGTGGGAATGTATGATCATTGCCACGGTAACTGACTGTAGGAATGGGAATGTGTGATGGTTGCCATGGTAACTGACCTTAGCAATGGGAATGTATGGTAGTTGCTGTGGTAACTGACCATGGCAATGAGAATATATGCTGTTTGCCATGGTAACTGACCATAACAGTGGGAAGTATGTTGTTTGCCAACTAAATGACTGTAGCAATTATGGTTGCCATGGTAACCGACCACAGCAATGACAATGTATTATGGTAACTGACTGTGGCAATGGGAATGTACTCTATTTGCCATGGTAACTGACCATAGTAATGGGAATGCATGCTGGTTGTCATGGCAACTGTGATTTACTTAGGCTTTGAGCATGATATTTTCATCTGCAAAAACATTAGTGAGTGTCCAGAGATCTCCCAAGATAGACTTTAAAGGTCTCAAGCACATGAGCACTAGAGAGGGGCTAAGGAGCTGTGGCCTCAATGGTGTGGAGACTGAGGACAGTACAGGACAGCCCTCAGAGGGCTTGAAGGGAGGATTTAGAGATGGTGGATCCTTTTGTCAGAGCAGAAAAGAGCATGAGAAAGAAAGAATTAATGCCAAGTGCAGCTGGGGAGGTCCTGAGTGGACATGAGGAAAAAGGAATTTCACTCCAAGGAAAACGCTGTGCTGCAACACGTCACCCAGGAGGAGTCTGGATGAGCCCAAGGCTTTGTGTGTGCAGGAAGAGCCAGGGAGGACGCAGAGATGTCAGTGCAGGAAGGTGCCAGCCAGGTGGGGCAGCCGGGGGGATGACGACAGCCTGCAGGGAAAGGGGCAGGGCATGGACACCGTAGGACAGCCTGGGCTGGAGAGGAGACAGGGATGGGGAGAAGCTGAAAGGCCCTGACAGAGCCACCTTCTGCAGGCCTTTGGCCAGGGCTGCTGTCTGTGCCCCTGATGCCAGGAGGAGGGGAGTGCCCCTTGCAGCCCTGGGGCCTCATGGCCTCCTTGTCCCTGCTCAGCAGCCTGGCAGGTGCCAGCCCATGGTCCTGCCCTTGGCATTGCACATCCCACATCCCAGTGCCCCAGGAAGAGCCCTGAGGAATGAGGCAGGATGTCCCTTTCTGGGCGCTGAGGGTCAGGCCTTGGTCCTCTGGATTAAAGAAACAAGTCAAGGTTTATTCAGCATCAGAGCCACCTTTCCCTTGCTTGTCCATCCTTGTCATCACTGTCTGAAGTTTTCTGCTCTCACTGGAACCTGGGGACACGTTCTCAGTTGTGTCCTTCAGTGAGACTCATTAGCACTGCAAGAAACTTCAATGTTTCAATCTCATTTTGACTTCTTGAGAAGTTGTTTGAACTTTCTCTCAGGGACTGAGTCTCATGTAAACAAGGACAAACCCCCCTGAGGGTTATGAAATGCCTGGGGCTGTTGCTGTGCTGCTGAGCTGGGCTGGGCTCCTGGCACACAGGGAGCTCCTGGCAAGCAAGAAGAGCTTCAAAGAGACAGCTCTGCCCAGGAACAGCTCCTCTGCACAGCCCAGCAGGGCTGAGGGCACTGCCTGCAGCACTGAGGGGAAGGGAGCAAGGCAGGAAAAGGTTAAAGGGAATCAGGATTGGAAAGACAGTGAGCTGAACCTTCAGTGGGGGAGAGATTTTCACAGCCTCTCTATGGTAAGTCTGTGCACGCAGGACAATGTTGCTTGTGTGCCTGGAGGAATCTGCCAAAGCTGGCACATCCCACAGCCTGGAGGATCTTTTAGGAGGACTCCCACAGTTTCTCTGTTGCAGAGGAGCAGGAGGAGCTCCAGGGCAGGGCTTCTCTGTGGCACCATCAGAGGGACAGGGCAGGACGGCTCCTTCCAGGGACAGCTGCAGGGTGTGAAGGGGGGGTGCAGCCAGGAGTGCCCAGAACTGTCCTGCAGAGCAGGGTCCTGCAGCCCAGAGGGCTCTTTGCCAGGGCAGGGGATCTGTCACTGCTGGGGTCACCTCTCACTCTTCCTGGGGAGCTCCCACAGCACTGTGGAGTGAAGCTGTGGGTGGAAGGAGTGACTCTTGGCAGGGCAGGACAGGTTTCTTCTGCTGTTGAGAGGGAGCTGCTCAGAGCTCCAGCTCATGGCCAGGTCATTTTGATGCAACTTTTCATGAGCACCTTCAGGGCCAGACTTTCCTGCTTGAATCTGTGCTTTCATCAATCTGTGCTTCTACTTTTCTTTCAACCTGGTAGGAATGGAAACTCAGCTGGACAGTTAAGAGCAGGGGCTGAGACTCTTAAACCATCGTGCTGATGTTTCCTGAGACCCTCAGCCAGTGCCCTCACCCTCACCAGCCTCCAGATCCAGCCAGCAGCACCTTCCCACTGTCCCCAGGCTTGGGCTGAGCTCTTCTTTAATCCCTGCACAGCCTGAGCAGCTGCAGGGCTGAGCTGTGATTCAGGGGCTGAGCTGGGCTCTGGGAGCACTGGCAGGGAAGGACCACGGGGCTCAAGGACCAGCTCCCAGCTGGGACAGCTCCAGGCAGCAGAGACATGGGCAGGGAGGGAGGGAATGCTGAGGGCAGCCCCGCTGCAGGGCAGATGTGGCACCTCCCGACCCTGCCCTGCAGTGCAGACCCCTTCCCTGAGCAGCACAGCTCTTGTGTCCCCTCCCAGCCAGCACAGCCCTCAGCCCGGGGGCTCTGGGCCCTCAGGCACCTCCTGGGCAGGCAGAGCAGCAGGAGGGATGGAGGGCACCTCTGCTGCCCTGTGCCCATTTGCTGCTGAGCAGGGCCTGAGGGGACTGTCCTGCCCTGGGGCTGTCTGGGAGGGGCTGTGCAGGGCTGGGAAGGGAAAGCCTTTCCTCAGGGCCCGGCTGTCTCTCTCCTTGCCTTGCTCAGGTGCTCCTGCTATTGCTGACAGGCTCTCTGGGAATGGCAGGTTGAGCTGCAGAGTCAGGCCCAGCCCCTGGGGCTCCTCCTGTGCAGGGCTGAGCACAGTAAGGAGGTGTCCCAGCTCTCTGTGTCCCGGGGGGCTCTGGGCTCTGGGAGGCTGGGAATGAGCTGACTCTCCCTGACTTTGGGAAAGGGGGAGCCCATTTCTCTGCCGTGGGTCCCTCTGCTCTCCAGGGGAACACAGGAGTGTAACTTTGAGCTGTGTCTCAGAAAGGTGCCAGTGCAGGGCAGCTGGCACAGGACAGAAGGACAGAGCAGCTCCCCTCACTCTGCACTGGGCCTCAGACAATCCTCCTGCCTCACAGGCCTCTCTGTTCTCCCGCAGTGCAGCAGAATCTCTCCCTCTGCCTTCTGCCATCCCCCTGCCTGCACCCTGGCAGTGCTGTTGCTGACAAGCTGCTGTGCCTTAGGAGCAGATTCTTTGTCAAAGTTCACCCCCCAGGACTGGCCCTGCCCTCACTGTTCCCGTGCCCTGACTGGGGGGAGCAGGGCTGACTGCCCAGTGTCCTGCAGGCCGAGGTCCTGCTGCTCACAGAGCACTTGGCCAGCAGCAATCCGGGCTCCAGCAACCAGGGGAAGGAAGGACACCTGGACACGGTCAAGGGGGAGGTGTTGAGGAGCAGGGATGGGCCTCTGAGAAAGGGCTTTTCTCAGAGAAGTCTGCCCTGCACAGTCACTGTCCTTTCCTTCTTGAACAGGTCCCCATGTCCAGAGGCAGCAAATGTCCAACAGCAGCTTCATGCCCCAGTTCCTCCTCCTGGCATTCTCAGACAGGCGGGAGCTGCAGCTCCTGCACTTCTGGCTCTTCCTGGCCATCTCCCTGGCTGCCCTCCTGGCCAATGCCCTCATCCTCAGCGCCGTAGCCTGGGACCACCACCTGCACACCCCCATGGGCTTCTTCCTGCTCAACCTCTCCCTCACAGACCTGGGCTGCATCTGCACCACTGTCCCCAAAGCCATGCACAATTCCCTCTGGGACACCACAACCATCTCCTACCATGGATGTGCTGCACAGCTCTTTCTGCTTGTCTTCTTTCTTAGAGCAGAGTTTTCCCTCCTCACCATCATGTGCTACGACCGCTACGTTGCCATCTGCAAACCCCTGCACTACGGGACCCTCCTGGGCAGCAGAGCTTGTGCCCACATGGCAGCAGCTGCCTGGGCTGCTGGGTTTCTCAGTGCTCTGCTGCACACAGCCAATACATTTTCCCTGCCCCTGTGCCAGGGCAATGCCCTGGGCCAGTTCTTCTGTGAAATCCCACACATCCTCAAGCTCTCCTGCTCACACTCAGGCTACCTCAGGGAAATTGGGCTTCTCTGGTTTACTATCTCTTTAGGATTTGGTTGTTTCATTTTCATTGTTTTCTCCTATGTGCAGATCTTCAGGGCTGTGCTGAGGATCCCCTCTGAGCAGGGACGGCACAAAGCCTTTTCCACGTGCCTCCCTCACCTGGCCGTGGTCTCCCTGTTTATCAGCACTGCCATAATTGCCTACCTGAAGCCCCCCTCCATCTCCTCCCCGTCCCTGGACCTGGTGGTGTCAGTTCTCTACGTGGTGGTGCCTCCATCACTGAACCCCCTCATCTACAGCCTCAGGAACCAGGAGCTCAAGGATGCAGTAGGGAAAATGATGACTACGTGTTTTTTGAGGAGCAATAAACTGCATCTTTTCTTCTGCAGAACACTCATTGTGTAACACATTTTGGGCCCAGCCTGCCTTCCAGAGCTTTTGATAGTGGTGGGGGTGGGGGGCTTTCCTTTTTTTTCCCTCTGTTCATGTCATTAACACTGAAATTTTATTCTTCATCCCACATAATTCACTCTCTACCTCTTTTTTCACCAACAAAATATACAAATGAGGAGTCATGCTTTGTGTGCATTTAAACAAAATAAAAGTTTGTGCAGCAAGGTATTTGTCAAACATTCTCCCTGTGTTAGTTTGTACATGAGGAATCACAATTTCTGAGTGTAAGAAAGGACACAAATTCTTTTTTCCAGATTCTTCCTCAAGACCTCCCCTGAAGCTGGAGGGCATTTCCATGTTTGCAGATCTGGAGGGGAAAAGAGTCCCAGCACTGCCAGGGAGCCCCAGAACTGGGTCTGTTCAGAGCTGCTCTCTTTGCACTCCCACCCTCTCCTTTCCTGTCCGTGCCCAAGGCCTGAGTGCTCTGGCAGCTCAGTCACTGTCCTGCTGTGGGTCAGGCCTGTGAGCACAGGCAGGGACAGGCCCTGGGCACTGCTGGGACAGGGCTGGGCTCCACAACAGCAGTTCCAGCAGCAAAGGGGTTCCCCTCCAGGCACTTCCTGAAGGCTGAGGTCTTTTCCTAACATTGTTATTGAGAAGAATTCCAAGGAATAGAGTCTCAAAAGTCTTGTTGCTTTGCTTGTTTCTCATGGAGACAGTGCAGTGAGGTCAGGGATCCACTGGGACTACAGGGACTGAGGGCTGGTTCAGATGTTGTGTGTTGGTGGCCGATGGCCAATGGAGGTGACAAATGATCTCCAAGTCCCCTGCCTGGGGCTCTGCAGCTTGTGAGGGCTCTGATGGCAGGTGAGGACTTGTCTGTAGGAACTCAGGAAGTGCAGGAGAGCACAGAGGATCTGCAGGGACAGCCTGTCCCATCCAGTCAGCAGGGAATGGGGCCCTGGAGCAGAATCCTGCCCACACTGAAGTCACCCAGAGATAAAGTACTAATCTTGCTGTGAAGGGGCAAACAGAGCTCTGCAAGCTCAGGGGACACAGCAGGTACAGGGAAAACTCTTGTCCTCAGTGAACTTCCACAGGTCGATCAAGAGCAGCCCCCAAAGCCATGTCCCAGCTCTGGAACAAGGCAGGGCCCCTCTGAGCCCCCTCCATGGCCACACAGGAGCCTCTGTGGGAGGTGGTCAGTGGCAGGGAGCACCATCAGCTGGCTCTGCCTCCCAGCTTGAGCAGCACAGCCAAAGGCTCTGAGATGTCTCAGGGTTCCTTTGGTTCCATGAGGCCCTGCAGTGTCACAGTGGCCCCTTGAGTCCATGAGGTTCCTCAGGGTCAGAATGGCCCCTTGGTTCCATGAGGTTCCAAAATGTCTCAGGGTTCCTTTTCTTCCATGAGGCCCCACATGTCAAAATGGCCCCTTGGTTCCACCACATTTCAGTGTCCCTGTGTTGCTTTGTTTCCACGGGGCCCTGCAGTGGCACAATGGACATTTTTTCTCATGAGCTTCCAAAATGTCTCAGGGTTCCTTTGGTTGCATGAGGCCCCACATGTCCCTTGGTTCCATGAGATTCCACAGTTTCCCTCTGTTCTTTTGGATCCATAAGGCCCTGTAGTGTCACAACTGCCCCTTGATTCCATGAAGTCCCACAGTGTCCCTGGATTCCTTTTGTTCCATGAGGTTCCCCAGTGTCACAATGGCCTCTTGATTCCATGAAATTCCACTCTGGCCCAGGGTTTCTTTGTTTCCAAGAGCCCCTGCAGTGCCACAGTAGCCTCCTGATTTCATGGGTTTCTGCAGTGTCACAATGCCCCCTTTATTTCAGGAGGTTGCCCACTGTCCCTGGGTTCCTTTGGCTCCATGGGACCCTGGAGCATCCCAGTGGCCTCTTGATTCCAAGGGTTTCCCCAGGGTCACAATGGCCCCATTATTCCATGAGGTTCTGCAGTTTCACAGTGGCTCCTTGATTCCATGAGGTTGCACAGCATCATCACAAAGCTGAGCCCATCCTGATGAAAGTTCTGAGGAGGTTAGGGGGAACTGGGACAAAAGGGAAGGAAAACTGGGGAAGGAAAGAGGGGCTTGACCAACAGAGAGGAAGGATTTTGATGAGGTAAAACCAGGTTCAGGTAATGCTGAGGGTGCTGAAACACTGACTGTGCAAACATTCCTGATAGACCTTTATGCACTTTGGAACCTCAAGCCTCAACACCACCCAAAAGTGATGCCCCTCCCATGGAAAGGAATCCACTGCCCTAATTCCAAGCCAGAAAAAGCCCAATCCCAGAACTCCAGACTCTTATTTGTCCTCCAATGCCCACCCCATTCCCAAACCTGTAGTACCAGTATGAAAAGCCAAGCTTTAATCCTGATCCAGACCAAAAAGCTCTTCCCCTAATCATGACCCAGACACTGCCAGCAGAACAACAAACCTCCCAAAGTTCTGCCTCATCCCGACCCTGAGCTCTAAACCTCAAGCCCTGACCATTCAGCACCCCCACAGCCCTTGGGAGCAGGGCAAGGACCTGGAGGGCCCAGAGCAGGCCCAGGGGGTTGGCAGAGGAATGGGAGGTGACCTGGATCTGCTCAGCCCTGCAGTGACCCCCAGGAGAAGGGCCTGGGCTCAGGGAGGGATGTCCTGTGGCACAGGGGCTCAGGATCCAAGTTCAGAAGGCCCAGTGCACATGGCAACAGCCAGAGCTGGTGCAGAGCCATCAGGGAGGGTCTAGAAATGCTGCTGGGAGGGGGTGGGAAAGCAGGAGGGGTGTGTGCAGCCTGCAAGGCCAGAGCAGCAGCAGGGCCAGGGCAGGACCGCCTGCAGGAGAGATGGCCAAGGGCTCTGGCAGGGCTGCAAGGCCCAAAGGCACCCAGGCCTTTGTCCCCTTGCCTCTGGCAGCTGCCTCTGCCACTCAGGCCACCACACGCCACTTTCCTGGCAGGTTCTGCCCTTGGGTTCTGCCTCGCCCCTCCCTCAGGAGCCTGGCAGGGGTTGCCCAGTTTTGGGCCTTTGTTGTTCCTCCCCCTCCCATCCCAGTGCCCCCAAACAGCCCTGAGCCAGCCGGGAGGGACAGGATCTGCTGGGCCAGGGCCTGGGGCTCAGCCCTTGGCCTTTGTGCTCCACAAAACCAAGGCAGGCTTTGCTCAGCATTGCAGGGGCCTGCCCAGAGCCTTTGTCTGCCTGCACTCCTGGCCTCCAAGGAGCTGCTCCAAGGAGTCCCTGGGGAGGCTTTGGCAGTGCCTGCCCTCTGTGGGGCCCAGCAATGCTTCAAGGCACTTGGACTTTGGCTTCTGACTTCTTCAGCAGCTGCTTCAATCTTCTCTCAGTACCTCAGGATCATGGGCTGGGCTGCAAACACACCGTGGGGCTCATTAAATTCCAGAAATCCCTCAGGATCTCTTTGTCTTCCTTTAATTGTCTTCAAGGCAATTTCAAAACAAGTCTTCCAAATTTGTACTTTTTTTGTTTTAATTCAATTATGGATATTTTTTTAGTTCAGAGAAGAGGTGATAGAGGTGTTCTCCAAGTGATCTTGATGCTGAGTGTCTCCTCAGGAGATCCACACTGACCCTGGATGATCAACCTTGCTCCTCACCCCCCAACCTCACCGGTTCTGACATGGCCCATCTTGGACTGACAGCTGATGCAGCTCCAAACACACTGTGGGACCCATTAAAACATTGAAAAACAAATTATTTTTCTTTCTTTAGTTGTCTTCAAGTCTTCAAGACATAAACAACTAATTAGAGTTGTAGTTTAGCTAAGGAGGAAGATTTTAAAGTGGAAGTCACCAAAAATATATTTTTTGATGAAAGGGAATGATTTACACAAAGCCTTGGGATGCAAGAGGGTCAGGACACCAAGGATTTGGATCCAAAGACAAGGGGGCAAAAGACATTAGTAGTGCTTAATCATTCACCAATTGAACAGTTGTAAAGTGATTCAATAGCATGTGCTACAATTTTAACAGTGACTGAATTATAGATTCCCAATAACAACATTCCCACCACAGTCAATTCACACCCACACCCAGGCAGAGATGTGTGGACACATCAAGAGCTGGGGGTGGAAAGGTCCCTCTCCCAAATTCTCCTTGTTGTCAGGGAAACACTCCCACAAATCCCTTTGTGTTTCCCAACAGACCAGGGTCACAGCTGGAGGAGTGTTTGTTGAGGGGGATCAGAATTGTCCTGGGCACCAGCGAGGGTCTTTGGAGTGTTGCAAACTGGAGGGTTCCCGAGCTGGGAGAGGCTGCCAGAGGTGTCCCACTGAGAGGGAGGTGCTGGGGAGCTGCCAGGGCCTCCCTCAGCCCCGCTGGTTGTGGGCTCCCAAGGGGACTGGCTTTAGTTATCTGCTGAATTTCCATCCTGGTGTCAGGAATGACTGGAGTTTCCAAACTATTTGGGAATTGTATCCAAACTGTTCCATTTGGGTTACGATTCAGTCAGGGAATGTTCCAAGGTTTTCATGGGATGACTGATTATCCTGTGTTCCCCAGCTGTTCCACTCTGGATTGTTCCCACCTTTATCATCCAGGAGCACCTGGTCCAGTCCAGGGACACTTCCCCACACTCCTGGTCCAGTCCAGGGGCTCTTCATTGCTCAGCTGGTTTGGTCAAGGCTTGTCAGGAGCTCCTGAGATCATCAACCAGGCCTGAGGAGAATGGGGGGAGGATGCACCACCACAGAGGCTTCTAAGAAAGATGGGGACAAACTTTTTGTAGGGACATCCCTGAGCACTGTCCAAGGTGTTTGCAGATGAAAACATTGTGCTCATAGTCTAAGACAGTCACAGTCATATGTTTTACCACGGCCTGTGTTGGCAAAATATGGGGCAATGGATTTAAACTGGAATAGGGGAGCTTTCTATTGGATAATAGGAGGAAATATTTGCCAATGGGTCTGGCAAGAACTGCAACAGGTTCCCAGAGAAGAGGATGTCCCATCCCTGGATTTTTCCAAGGTCAGGATCTTTGAACAGCCTGAATTAGTGAAGATGTCGCTGCCTATGTGCAGGAGTTTGGACCACATGAGCTTTTGTATCCCTTCCAAGCCAAACCATTCTGGGATTCTTTGAGTCTACTATCCCAAACTCCTTCTCCAAAGTATTTCCATGTTGAGGACATGAATTACCATGTTTTTGAAGAAGCCATTCTAAGCCCAAAAGGTAACAAATTAATTCCAAGGAAGTTCCAAGGTATCTGTATGAAACTTTAAGCAAGTGGGTCATAGGCAAAACTCTCAGGGTGACCCTTTAGCTGAGGATGGGGGATTTGGCCTCCGGCTCTGAGACTAATGATGGGCAGACAGAAAGGGGATTTGGGGATTGGGCAAGACTTGTCCTGGGATGTCTAGGAAAGAACCAAAGCAAGGGTAGGATCACAATAGTTACTGGAGGAACAAGCATGAGAAAACAGAGAAAAGAGAATGGAAAAGCTGGTCCTGTAAACAGGAGGATGCTCAAGACACGTCCCTGACTGTGCCCTGCAAGTGATCCCCACAACCTGTCCCGTTTTCTTAAGAACTCCATTGCCAAGAAGTTTCTGTGGGGAGGGACCTCTCTGCTCTTGGCACAGATCGTGGCCCAAGTTCCAGCCCCTGCAGCGGGAGCCACAAATAGTCAGGTCTTGTGTTCTTTGGGGGGCCAGACTCTGCCCAGACTGGGGTGTGTGTGTGTGTTGGAAGCACAAAAGAGTGAAGCAAATGCAAAGCTAAACACACAATGTAGCCTGACTTTGTCCCTAAGTGGGGGATGAGAATTGGACCCAACATGTGCAGGGACAGATGGAGGGGTTTGTCCCCCTGGCCCTGCCCAGAAGGGACACCTTTCAGGAAGGGTTGTGGCCTTGGCTGTGCTGAGGGTTGACCCGGGCAATGCAGCTTGGGATTGCAGTGGCACTGTCAGGGCTCTGCAGAGCTACATCACAGCTCCCCTGTGACATCACATCTGCCCTATGGTGTCACATCCATCATATGACATCACACCTCTCCCGTGATATCATATAATCCCTGTGACGACATGTCCTCTTGTGACATCACATTGTCCCTGTGGCATCAAATCTCCCCTATGACATCACACCTCCCTGTGGGAAATGACTGGATGGTAGGCCTTGAATTTGAGCAGTTGCAGCTCTGAAGTTGCAGAGGAATGTAAACAACTCTAAGGAAATATTTACTGCAATGCTGGACGGAACAAACATAATGAAGCTGAGACCCAATCTGAGTGCATTCTTGGCCCTTGTCACCTCCCCATGACATCACAGCTGCCCTGTGACATCACATCCAGTGACATCCAGCTCCATCCCAAGCTTGGGGGGGGGGTGTGAGACAGGTAGAACCACAAATGCCTGCACAGCCCAGAGCAGTCAGTGTGGGGCTGTGCTTGCTGCTGCAGAGACCCCCAGGGAACAAACCCAGCGAGTAGTTTTGGGGGGGGTTGTCCCTAAGGAGGACACTTGCCTTATTATTGCTTATTATTTGTAATATCTTATAGATCTATCACACAACACCTAAGGATGGATTCTATAGAATATGTGCCATAGATATTTGGGTTGGGTCTGGCTGAGCTGCAGTTCAGTTCCCCACAGCAGCCCTCCCAGGGCTGGGCTTGGCATTGGCAGCTGGAAGGGGGTTGAGAACACCCCAGTGTTTTGGCCACTGCTGAGCACAGCACCAACACTGGGACATTCCTTCCTTAGCTGAGGGCAAGAGCCTGGCAGGGGACCCAAGCAGGCCAGTTGAGCCCAACTGAGCCAAGGGACATTGCAGCCCATGGGAGGTCAGCTCAGCTCTAAAAGCTGAGGCAGGGAGCAGGAGGGGGGCATTCATTGTCTGATGGCTGCCTGCTGAGGAACCGTCCCGCGGACCCAAGCCCTGCTCCTCGGGAGTGGCCGACCATGGCTGCTCATGGGAAGCAGAGAACAAACCCTGCTGTCTTTGGCTTTAAATAAACTGCCTTATCTCAACCCACCGGTTGCTTTTTTTCCCACCTTACTCTCTCCCCTGTCCTGCTGGGAAGGGGAGTGATAGAGTGGCTGGGAGGGCACCTGGTGTCCAGCCAAAGTCAACCCTCCACACACCTGAACACTTCCAGAGACTGCACCACCTCCCTGGGCTACTTGTTCCAATGCCTGAACACTCTCCCAGTGGAAAAAGGTTTCTTTAATATCTAATATGAACCTTGTCCAACGCAATTTAAGGCCATTCCCTCACAACCTTTCACTATCACCTTGGCAGAAGAGAACGACCCTAAGTCCACTAAAACCTCCTTTCAGGTCATTGCAGAGAGCAATGAGGTCCCCCCTGAGCCTCCCCTTCTCCACACTCAACAAGCCCAGTTCCCTCAGCCGTCCCTCAGCAGACATGTTTTCCAGAGCCTTCCCCAGCTCCGTTCCCTTCTCTGGACACGCTCCAGCCCCTCCAGGGCCTTTTGGCACTGAGGGGCCACAACTGGACACAGCACTCCAGGTGGGGCCTCCCCAGTGCCCAGCACAGAGGGGCAATCAGTTCTCTGCTCCTGCTGGCCACACTCTTCTCCACAAAGGCCACCATGCCCTTGGCCTTCTTGCCCCCCTGGGCACACTCTGCCTCATATCCAGCCCCTGTCAAGCAGCACCCCCAAGTCCCTTCCTGCTGAGCAGCTCTCCAGCCCCTCTGCCCCCAGCCTGGAGCGTTCCAGGGGGTTGTTGGGAGCCAAGGGCAGGCCCTGACACTTGGCCTTATTGATCCAGCCTGTCCAGATCCCTCTGCAGAGCCTTCCTGCCCTCCAGCACATCCACACTCACACCCAACGTGGTGTTGTCCACGACTTTCCTGAGGGGGCACTCAATCCCCTGGCCCAGATCATCAATAATGATGTTAAACAGGAGTAGCCCCATCCCTGAGCCCTTGGGAACCCCACTAGTGACCAGCCCCACCTGGATTTCCTTCCATTCCCCACCACTCCCTGGGCCATCAGCCACTTTGTCACCCAGCAAACAGTTCCCCGGGCAAGCCATGAGCAGCCAGTTTGTGCAGGAGATGCTGGGGGAGATGGTGCCAAAGGCTTTCTGGAATTCCAGAGAGACACATCCCAGCCTTTCCCTCAGCTGCTGAGCAGGTCCTTTGTCAGAGAAGGAGATGAGGTTGGTCAGGCAGGACCTGCCTTTCCCAACCCCACACTGGCTGGGCCTGATCCCCTGGTTGTCCTGCCCGTGCCATGGGATGGCACTGAGGAGGATCTGCTGCATGGACTTCCCTGGTCCTGAGGTCAATGGGACAGGTCAGGAGTTGTCCAGATGCTTTTTTTGGCCCTTCCTGTGCATGGGCATCCCATGTGCTTGTTGCCAGTCAGCTGGGACTTGTGCAGTTGTGCAGCACTGCTGGGGAATGAGTGAGAGTGGCTTGGCCAGCTCTTTCTCCAGCTCCCTCAGGACTCTTGGCTGCATCCCATGTGGGCCCAGGCACGTGGGGGGGTCTCATTGGCAGAGCAGGTCACTGACCATTTCCTCCTGCATTGTGGGGGCTTCACTCAGCTCCCCATCACCAGCTTCCAGCCAAAGCCTGCCTGCCAGGTGTCCAAGGGGTCAGTTCTGCTGCCCCCTCCTTCCTTCCCCCACAATGGAAAACTCCCTCATTTTGGGTCCCTGTGCCCCAGATGGCTCCGACCACCACCTCACCCACCAGTCCCACAATCATGGAATGCTTTGGCTTGGGGGGCCTTAAAGAGCATCTCAGCACCCTCAGATTCAAGATTTCCTTCCTACTGCCGCCTGGAACTCTTCCCTCTATCCGTGTGAAGCCACTGCCCCTTGTCCTGTCACTCCAGGCCCTTGTCCAAAGTCTCTCTCCATCTTTCTGCTTGGCTCCCTTCAGGCACTGCAAGGCCACAATTAGGTCACTCCAAAGCCTTCTCTTCTCCAGCCTCAACAATCCCAGTTCTCTCAGCCTTTCCTCACAGCAGAGCTGCTCCATCCCTCTGATCCTCTTGCTGCTCCCCTCTGCACTCGCTCCAGCAGGTCCATGTCCTTCCTGTGCTGGAGCCCAGAGCTGGAGGCAGCTCTGCAGGTGGGGCAGCATCACAGCCACGCATGTTCCAGCAGGGACATGGTGGAACCTCATGGAACCAAGGACCATTGTGACAGTGCAGGGCCTTCTGGAGCCAAAGGAGCCCTGGGACACTGGGCAATCTCATGGAATCAAGGCAGCACTGTCACCCTGGGAAAACTCAGGGAATTCAGGGCCCACTGTGACACTGCAGCTCCCCATGGAACAAAAGGAACCCTGGGACGCTGCAGAAACTCATGGAACCAAGGGACCATTGGGACATTGAGAGGGCTGATGGAATCAGGAGTCCATTGGGACAATCCAGGGCCTCATGAAATCAAAGGAATTCTGGGACACTGTCCAACCTCCTGGAACCAAGGGTTCCTGCTGACATGTGTGTCCTCCTGGAACCAAGGGAGCCCGGAGATATTTCTGAACCTCCCAGAATCCAGGGGCCATTGGGACCCTGCAGAACCTCCTGCATTCAAGTGCTCCTTGTGAAACTGCAGGCTCTCCTGGAACCCAAGGATTCCTGGAACACTGCAGAGCTCACGGAAACAAGGGGCCACTGTCCCACTGCAGCTCCTTCTGAAGCACAAGGGACCCTGGGACAATGGGAAATCTCCGAGAATCCAAAGGGCATTTTGGGACTGCAGGGCCTCGTGGAACTAAAGGAACCTTTGGAGACTGTGGAAGCTCATGGAATCCAGGGGCCATTGGGACATGTGGGGTCTCCTGGAAGCAAAGGAACCCTGATAATTTCTGTGGGAACAAGTTAAGGCAGCAGCAGCTGCATTCAGTTAATCAGGATCCAAAAGGAGTGTTTTGGCCTTGACTGGTGTTTTCCATCCAGAGAGGGCTGTTTGCCAAAGTGGAAACCACTTGGAACGCTCTGCATGGCAGCCTGTGTTTCTCCCTGGTGGCTGAACACAGCCAGCACATGAGGGGAGGGGAATGTGTGGGATCAGGGCACTGCTTTGGGGCCATGCTGGGAATTCCAGTGGACTAAAAGACAAAGCCCAGGTGCTGTTTCCAAAGGAACCCCAATGAAAGGGGGATGCCGGAAAGATGGGAGGACAAGTCCTGAAATGGAACTCTGTGTGTGCAGCCTCATTTTCTCCTTCAGTGCCCACAGGAGAGGGGGCAAAAAGTGAGGGTTGGGACCCCAAAACTGTTTGGGGGGAAAACTGGAGATTGAGGGGACAATGGGAAAGTGGGAGGAACAGGGAAAAGGGTGGAAAAAGAGGGATAGTCTGGCAGGTCCCACAGTCCCATGGGGGTCTAAGGGCACAAGGGGGCTAGGAAATGGGGGGGGGCAGGCCTTGAGCTTCCAACTTCCTGTGGGGTGCTGGGGGCTGCTGGATCCAATCTCAGCCTTCAATTATGCCAACAGAATCAATTTAGAGGAATTAGAGAGGTGCGACTGAAAAACTTCTGTCGCCCAGGTTTTAATGATGGCAAATCAGATCTATTGATAGAAATGAATTTATTTAGGGTTACAAATGATCAGACAAGATCTTCATCAGAATTATTTATTGCACAATAGACACACTAAAACTACCAGGAGTACAGGATAAGATAGGACAGTGCTCTACACTAAAGCAATTGTTGAAGCCAATTGTTGAAATTGGCAAAAAAGCAGTAATTCTTAAGTAGAGACAGATGGACCTCCCCCAGACCAACGCTGGTGGGGAGATCTCTGCTCTAAACTTCCAGGACTGACACCCCAAGAAGGGTTCTGTTGGAAGAAGCTGCCCCTGAGAAAGGGGACTTGCCCTTTCTGGTAGAAAGGGATGGACTGACAGTCCTTGAACTCCAGGGGTTGCCTCAGCATCAGGGGCTTCATTTGGGGTGGAAGCAGCGGCCGAAGCTCTTCCTGCAGTCGGGGTACTCACAGGGCTTCTATTATCGGTGGGTCCGTTGGTGTCTGGTCAAGTGACAGCTCTGGGTAAAGCTCTTCCCACACTCCCCACACTTGTAGGGCCTCTCCCCAGTGTGGATGTGCTGGTGGGTGACAAGGTTGGAGTTCTGGTTGAAGCCCTTCCCACAGTCGGTGCAGTGGAAGGCCCACTTCCCTGTATGTGTCTGCTTGTGCTTCAGGAGATATGAGCTGGTCTGAAACCTCTTCCCACAATCCAAGCACTTGTAGGGCCTTTCCCCACTGTGGATGCGCTGGTGGACATGGAGGGTGGAGCTCTCCCTGAAGCTCTTCCCACATTCCTCACATGTGTAGGGTCGTTCCCCAGTGTGGATGCGACGGTGACTGCGGAGGTTGGAGCTGTCACTGAAGCTTTTCCCACATTCCCTACACCTGTAGGGCCGTTCCCCAGTGTGGATGTGCTGGTGGCTGAGGAGGTGGGTGCTCTGCCGGAAGCTCTTCCCACATTCCAAGCACCTGAAGGGCTTCTCCATGCTGGGAGGCTGCTCAGGGACCACAAGCTCAGAGCTCTGGCTCAAGCTCCAGCTGCCTTCCCGGCACAGGCTGGCTCTTTCCTCCTCAGAGCACCGTGGGATGGCTTTGGAGCCCCTCCTGCGGGGGGATCTCCGGCCCTTTTCCTCCCCGCTGCCTTCCTGCGCCGGGGAGCCCTTCAAAACGGCCTCTCCCACCAGGGTCTCACGGGGGGATTTGTCCTCCGGGCTCTCCGGCCTCACCTCGGGGCCTGGGGCAGGAAGCAAGAAGGACAGGCAGGGGATTTGCCTCCGGCCCACAGGGAAGGCCAAGGACATCCCCCCAACTCCGGCCCCGGCAGGACGGCGGCGCCAGCGGGGTTGTCCTGCAGCCGGGGCCATGCTCGGCTGACAGAGCCAGCACAACACCCGCCCAAAGGGACACTGACTGCCTCCTCACCTGCCGGGGGGGACCAAGGCATCTTCCTCTTCCTCGCAGCCTCCTCCTCCATCCGCCCAAGCTTTGGGAAGGACAAATCCTGATGGGGGGGAAACAAGGGCTGAGGGCGTTGGCTTGGGGGTTCCTCCTGCCCAAGTCCATCTCTAGAACTCACCGGGCATCCTGTGACCATAAAAACCTCCAAAACACCAAGATTCAGCCCAGAAAAGCACAAAACACCCAGATACAGGCAAAAAAATCCCTCAGAAATAGTAAGAAGATCCTCATCCCCCCAAACCGCACAAAGCGGAAATTCAGCTAAAAAATACTCCAAAATATGAAGATTATCCCCCTCTCCCTCCTCGTAGCCCCCCTCTGCCACCCCTTTCCCACCCGCCCCCCAAAGCCCGGCTCCCCCCAGCTCCCTTTGGGGGTGACCCACCGCCCCTCACGCTCCCTTTGGGGGTCCCACCCGCTCTTTTCGCTTCTCTCGCCCCTTTCCCATCGTGGCCGCTCCGCTCACCCGACAGCGGCAGGAAGGGCAGGGACAGGGGCGGAGCAGGAACAGCAACAGCAGAACAATTGCCCCCCCATCCCATGGGTGCCCAGGAGGGGGTAAATTGTCCCAAATAGCCTGGGGGGAGGGTGGGGAGATCCTGACATATTTGGGCCGCCAGCACAGATTTCCCTGCACAGTCTGCAGTGAGTCGACCTCTGCAGAGGAGATTGTGCCCCATGGATGGGATTGCAGAGGCTCCCTCAGGTCCCCAGCAGGAATCAGCAACCAGGAATAGACACAAAAGGCCCCCACAAAGATTTCGGGGGAGTGTCCTGTAGGGAGGGGACAGTGTCACCCCACCAGGGCAGGGCTGGCAAGTGGGAGGCTGCTCCAGGGGTCTGCAAGAGGCCTCGTGCTCTGCTCGGCCCCACCACTGGCTGGTACCAACACCCCCGGCTGCCCCCGGCCCTGGGCAGCTCTGCTGCCACAGGCTATGCCCTCACCATGGCCATGCAATGGCCCTGCCTGTCCCTCACCCGGGGCCCTGCCCGTGGCCCTGTCCCTTGGCTCTCTCTCTGCCAGCTCAGTGTGGGGCACACGGGCTGGGGGTCCCTCCCACGCCCCCCGGGCAGCCGGCGTTGGCTGGGGGGATGTGAGGGCTGGGCCTGCTCAGCACAGCCCCGGCCTCGTGCCCAGCGCCTCTTTCCTGACCCACACAAGACCTTCCCGGCCCCCCAGGGCTCCCCTGCTGCTGCCTCTGCTCCTGGCCCTGCCTTTGCTGCTCCCTTGGCTGGGGCAGCGGCTGCAGGGGGGGATGGCAGCAGCTTCAGCTCCACGGCACTTCCTGGGGGGAGCTCAGCCCGGGGGGACGGGCAGGGACCTGATGGGGATGGACAGGGGCCCAGCAGGGACAGACAGGGCCTGCAGGGGAAGGCACAGGGACAACCTGGACCCCCACACTGCCAGGGCTGTCTCTGCTCCTCCTTGTAGGCTCCGTGGCCAGGCACAGTTTGTGTTCCTGGGTGCCCACCATCTCAGCACTTGGAGACGCTCAAATCAGTGCCCACAGCTCTGCAGCAAAGCCCCAGCTCACCTGGCACACAGGGGATGGGCACAGCACCTTCTCAGGGATGGGCACTCACAGCTTTGTGTCTTCCCCACCACAGGGCTCTCCTTCCTCAGCAGCACCTCTGCCTTGCACTTATTCTCAGCCTCACCTCAGGGACAGCTCTGGGCTCACCTCCGCGCCACTTCTCAGCCTCACCTCAGGGCCTGGGCTCAAGGACAGGAACCTGCAGGGAGGGGACATCAGGTGCAAGCTCAGGGCTGCCTGCTTGCACTGCCCTCTGGGCTTCCTTCTCCTTCTACAACCAGCCCAGAACTCAGCCTGCTTTTCTAACACCACACATTTACAGACTAACCTTGGAGATAGATATGGACAGACATCTCTATCACCCTGGGGATAGAGCCTCAAGCATGTGCTGCCATAGGAATGGCAATCACAGAATCACAGAATCAGCCACGTTGGAAAAGACCTCCGAGATCATCAAGTCCAACCCTTGATCCAACCCCGCTGTGCTTCCCAGACCATGGCACTGAGGCCACATCCACTCTCACCTTCAACACCTCCAGGGACGCTGACTCCACCCCCTCCTTGCCCAGCCCATTCCAAGGCCTGATTACTCTCTTGGGAAAAAATTGCTTCCTAATATCCAACCTAAACCTCCCCTGGCACAGCTCCAGACCCAGCCCTCTTGTCCTACTGCTGCTTCCTGGCACAACAGCCCCACCCCACCTGGCTCCAACCTCCTGGCAGGGACTTGCAGACAGTCAGGAGGTCTCCCCTGAGCCTCCTCTTCTCCAGCCTCAACACCCCCAGCTCCCTCAGCCTCTCCTCACACCACTTGGGCTCCACTCCCTTCCCCAGCCTCACTGCTCTTCTCTGCAGCTGCTCCAGCCCCTCCAGGGCCTTCCTCAACTCAGGGCCCAGAGCTGGACACAGCACTCCAGGGGTGGCCTCACCAGCGCTCACTCCAGCCCAACAAGCACTTCCCTGCTCCTGCTGACACACTCTTCCTCACACAGGACACCAGCCATTGGCCCTCTTGGCCACCTGGCCACACTCTGCCTCCTCTTCAGCTTCCTGTCCATCCCCACTCCCAGCTCCCTTTCTGCCTGCCTGCTCTCCAGACACTCTGGCCCCAGCCCGGGGGGCTGACGGGGCTTCTTGTGCCCAAAGGGCAGGACCTGGCCCTTGGCCTGCTGGAACCTCATCCCCTTGCAATCAGCCCATGGATCCAGCTGGGCCAGGTCCCTCTGCAGAGCCCTCCTGCCTTCCAGCACATCAACACACCCCCAGCTTGGGGTCACCTGCACATTTGCTGATGAAA
Source organism: Pipra filicauda (assembly GCF_003945595.2). Taxonomy (NCBI): domain Eukaryota; kingdom Metazoa; phylum Chordata; class Aves; order Passeriformes; family Pipridae; genus Pipra; species Pipra filicauda. Next base: position 4,057 of record NW_024103497.1, on the reverse strand, counting down.
TGCCTGGTTCTGCAGCAGCTGCAGATGCTCAAGGGGCAGCAGGACCAAGTCAGGGGCCTGGGGGGAGTCTGGGGGGCTTTGGGGTCCCAGAGGGTCCTGGGGATGCTGGGGAGGGGCTTTGGGGATTGGGGGTACAAACCAGGACAGACCAGTACAGACCATGACAGACCAGTACCTCCTCACTGCTCCCCAGATCTCTCCTGGAGCTGGGCCACGTTGTCCTGGGACACCTGAGCCCCCCCAGTGCCCTCCCAGTACAGCCCAGTGCCCCCAGGTGACACTGTGCTCCTGTCCCAGGGTGCTGGGTGATCCCTCTTTGGGGGGTTGGAAGGGATTTGAGGGGGGAGCTGGAGGAGATTTGGGGGGATCGGGGGGGGGGGGGTGATGGGGATTTGGGGGATTTTGGGGTGCTTTGGGTGTATTTGGGGGAGTTAAAAGGGGTCTTAGGGGGGTCAAAGGGATCTGTGTGGGGAGGGAATTAAAGGGAAAATGGGGGCTAGGGCACATTTTGGGGGGTTAATGATGTCTGGGGGGAAAGAGGAGGAACAGCACCATGAGCAGGTGATTCCTGAGACCCCCCAAGTGTACCCAAGACCCTCTTTGTGACCCTCAAAACCCTCTGGGACTCCCAAAATCCCCCTAGAAACCCTCAAAACCGCTTCAAAGACACTCCCCTTCAAAGCCCTCCAGAATTTCTCAGTTCCCTCAGAGCCTCCAAAACTCCCTCACGGACTCCCAAACCCCTTCAGGGACCTTGAATCTCCTCCCTAAGTCCCCTCACGGCATCAACCCCCCCCCCCCAGAGACACCCTAACATCGCCTCAGGGACCCCGAAAAGCCCCTAAGGGACCACAAAAACACAGAACAGCAGAAAAGCTTTCTGTAAAGGAAGGGAGCAAAGAATCTGAGAAGGAAAAGACCAAGGAAAAACTGAAGCAAAGCAATAAAATCATTCTGGCCCTTGCAGTTTTTCCTTCATCTTCTTCTCATTTTTCCTTTTTTTAGGGTTCTTTTTTTGGTTGGGTGGTTTTGAATTTTTTTTCCGAAGGAATTTCTCAGGACCCGAATCCAACATCCGGGTTCTTGGGAGGCCTCCCGGGCCCCGCGGCCCCCGACAGGGTTGCAATCCCGCGCTCTGCCTCTCGGGAACCCCGAACCCCCGCGCTAAACTCTCCCGAGCCCTCCAGCCTTTCCACCCACAGCCGCGCTCCCCGCAGCCCCCGAGGGGATCCCCAGAGCCCGCTCTCACCCGCTCCCGCCCGGTCTCACAGACAAAAGAAGGCTCCAGCGCCATCGTCACTTCCCGGAAGCCAACACGGCGCTCTGCGCGCGCACCACCTGCACAGACCCCGCCGCAGCCAATCAGCGCGCGGCCACTTCCCCGTCCGCCCGCCTTCTGTCACGCCCGTCACCCTGCGCGGTGCACTATGGGACGTGTAGTTCTCGCGGGGTCAGCGGCCATTTGCGTGGACTTTTTCGTTTTCTGTCTTTTTTTTTTCCTCTTTTTTCTTTCTTTATTCTTTCTTCTTTCTCTTTCCCCCTTTTTTCTTTCTCTTTTTTCTTCCTTTTTTTTCCATTTCTTTTCTGTTCTTTTTTTCCTTTTTTTTCCTTTTTTTTATTTTCTTCTTCTTCTTTTTTTTTTTCCTTTTCTTTTTTTTTACATTGTTTTCTATCAGTTGTATTTGCAAGGAAGATTTAAACACAGATCAAAACAATCTCCAGGTACATATCTTACAACAACAGATAATCTGGAATTCTTCCAGGTTCATGAGGATTCCCAAGATCACAAACACTGAGACAGGAAAGGTGCTCACACAAAAAACAGCTTTCCCTGCTTTTTTCCACAGGTGAAGCAAGTGTGGAAGGGGCACTTGGCCCAAGGCAAGATGCTTTTACAGCCACTTTAGGCAGCCCAAAGTGGATCTGGCTGGCAAATGGGATTATGCTTCTGCTTTCAGGGACTATTTGCACAGTACATTGAGGGGAAACAGGGCCATTTATTCATCTACTGAAGGAATAAGAAGAGGGGGGAGCAGGTGCTGTGGCCCCAGAGCTTCTCTCTGCTTTGGGGACACTTCTGTGTTTTCCTCTGTCCATTGAATTCCCAACAAAGAAGGAAAAAGCTACAGGAACTCCAGTCTGGAGTGCTCAGGACATGTGGAAGCAGGGGAATTTTTCTTCCCAGCTGGGACTGAGAGTGCAATTTCACACTCCTTTGGAGAGCATTGACTAAGACAGCCCATTTCTGCCCAGGGATCTTCCAGGGGGAACTCAATCTGGGCTCTGGGTGGGTCCCTGCAGGGGCAGCAGCTTCCTCTGCACATTTGAGGGGATAAAGCTGCTCTAAACCTGCCCTCCAACTACTCCACAGCAATTTAGGACCTCTGAGGACAGTTCCCCACTGTTTCCACCCCTGCAGAGACCTGAACACATCCTGTGTGACCACCCCTGGCATTAACACCCTGCAGGAATGAAGACACTGACTGTAAATACACTTGTCTACCTGTAAACCTCCACTTTGTTTGCTACTATACAGCAATAACATTTTCTATTCATATTGCAGCTACAGACTTAATAAATAGAATTGCATATATTGTGCTTTAGAAATTAAAATGCATTCCAAAGTCAGGCAATGCTAAACAATGAAAGTCTTGAACCCTCCCCCCCCAAACCAGCCCCACTTCTGGTTTCAGAACCAGCCCACTTCCTCACTCTCTTCACAAAGGGAGAAACTCTCTCTTTCCACCTCTGAAATAAAAATTCCCTCACCAAAAGTGACCAAAAAGAGTCTACTTGGGCACTACTGCAAATGGAAGTTGTCTAATAACCATTCCTTCTAACTCAGGAAGGGGAGGAGGTGAAGAAAGTCACAACAAATGTTTGGATTCCTTCCTCTTTGACGTCTTCTCTTCCCTATCTGACGCTCTGGGACATGTGCAGGGGGGTCAGCATCTCTTCAAAGGTGGCTCCTTTCACATCAGAGCCCCTCAAATTGGCTTCCTGGAGGTCACAACCTGATAGGTCACAATTCTGAAGGGGAAAAGAAAAAGAAGTGTCAATGGAATGCACCCAGAACTCTGTTCAAAGCTTTACTTGAAGTCCATTTACCTGAACTCCATTGTACTCTGAAGCTGGAGAGGTCAGCCAAAAGCCAGCAATCCCCCCAGTTACCAGCTGACTAGAGGAGAGAAAGGAATAGGATGGAAAATGAATCCCAACTCACTTCCAAATCAGTTCCTGCCAACGTTGCTCCCCTGAGGTTACAGTTCTTTAGTTTGGGGTTTCTCACTGTTGCAACTCGGAGGTTAATTCCTGTCATCTGACTGCCCTCCATGGCCACTCCTTTCAGGCTGGCACCTGGAACACACACAGAAAGGAGTTCTGTGAGGAAAAACAGTCAGAAACACAGCAGCTCCACACTGGTGCTGCCTCAGAGCTGTGTGAATTGGAGGAGGACAAGGGGATTTGGGGCTGAGATGGTCACAGACTCAGTGCAGCCCTTGTGGGCCCTTCTCAGGGTTGGACAAACCACAGCTGGACCTTTTCCGGGCCATAGAAATGCACAAACACAGGCTTCAGTTGGCACAGATTCACAAGGCAAAAGCTTCTCACCTTCCAGATTAGCTTTGGGGCCTGATGGGTCCTCAGAGTTGCAGCCTTTCAGGGACGCTCCCTCTGCGCTGGAGCGCAGCATCTTCACCCCTGGCAGGTTGGCACACTGGCACAGACAGGAGTCACTGAGGGCCGGAAGAACAACACCAAAGACAATCAAGAAGACACTTTTAATTTCTGCTTTGGGAGTCAATCCCATTAAATCATTAGTGTGAGGAGGTGTAAAAGCTTTGGGAACCAGAACAACTCTAGAATATATTTAAGAACTCGATGTTTTACACCCCTCTGTTTGTTCCAGCTGCTCTCTGTTAACACAAGCCCAGCCCTCCCAAGCTGCAGCAGCTCTTCCATCCAGCACAGAGCCTGACAGGTCAGCCCTCCCCAGGCTGGCACAGCACAGGTTGGCACGGGCCAGGTTGCAGCGGCTCAGATTGGCCACCTTGAA